>NW_026575011.1:0-90000 GCF_905146905.1 Nyctereutes procyonoides
AAAGAAGTGTGAGATTCATACTCTGGAAATTATAAAATATTACTGAAAGAAATTAAAGAAGATTTAAATAAATGGAAAGACACCTATGCTCATGGATTGGAAGACTTAATGTTATTAAAACACTGATGTTCTCCAAATTGATTTACAGATTCAACAAATTCTCTACAGAATCCCAGATGACTTCTTTTTGGAAGCTGACAATCCTAAAATTCACAGAACTCAGAATAGTCAACATAGTCTAGAGAATGGAGAACAAAATTGAAGGACTCACTCTTTCCCATTTCAAAACTTACTTCAAAGCTACAGTAATCAAGATAGTGTGGAGGGGACCTGGATGGCCCAGTTGATTAAGCATCTGATTTTGGCTCAGACTGAAATCTAAGGGCCCTGGATCGAGCTCTGTGTTGGGCTCCCCACTCAGTGGGGAGTCTGCTTGTCCCTGTCCCTCTTCCTCTGCTCCTTCCTCCACTTGTGCTCTGCCTCAAATAATTTTTTTTTAAAGACAGTGTGGTACTAGCATAGCAATAGACATACAGATCAATAGAATTTAGGGTCCAGAAATAAGCCTTCACATTAAGTCAACTGATTTCCACAAGGTGGAAAGATAATTCAATGGAGAACAAATAGTCTTTTCAATAAATGGTGCTAGGACAACCAGATATTCACATGCAAAAGAATGAAACTGGACTCCCACCTCACCCTATAATAAAAATTTAACTCCAAGTGGTTCAAAAATCTAAACGTAAGAGTTAAAAATATAAAGCTCTTAGGAAACATAAGTGTAAATATCTGTGGTTTTCAATTAGGCACTGATTGGTTAGATACGACACAAAAAGACCAAAGACAAAATAAATAAATTGAACTTCATTAAAATTAAAAACTTTTGTCCTGCAAAGGATATCCTCAATAAACTAAAAGACAACTAGGGTATGGGGGAAATATTTGTAAATCATGTATCTATTGATAGGGATCTGTATCAAGAATACATAAAGAACTCTTAACAACTTCTATTGAAAGTATAAATAACCCAATGGGCAAAAGATCTGATTAGTCATTTCTCTTAAAAATGGCCTATAAGAGAAAGGAGAGATCATGACCAACACCAAAGAAATACAAACGATTTTAAAAACATATTATGAGCAGCTATACACCAATAAATTACGCAATCTAGAAGAAATGGACACATTTCTGGAAAGCCACAAAATACCAAAACTGCAACAGGAAGAAATAGAAAACCTGAACAGGCCGATAACCAGGGAGGAAATTGAAGCAGTCATCAAAAACCTCCCAAGACAAAAGTCCAGGGCCATATGGCTTCCCTGGGGAATTCTATCAAACGTTTAAAGAAGAAACCATACCTATTCTACTAAAGCTGTTTGGAAAGATAGAAAGAGATGGAATACTTCCAAACTCATTCGATGAGGCCAGCATCACCTTAATTCCAAAACCAAAGACCCCACCAAAAAGGAGAATTATAGACCATATCCCTGAGGAACATGGATGCAAAAATTCTCAACAAGATACTAGCCAATAGGATACAACAATACATTAAGAAGATTATTCACCATGACCAAGTGGGATTTATCCCCGGGACCCAAGGCTGGTTCAACACTTGTAAAACAATCGATGTGATTCATCATATCAACAAGAGAAAAAACAAGAACCATATGATCCTCTCAATAGATGCAGAGAAAGCATTTGACAAAATACAGCATCCATTCCTGATCAAAACTCTTCAGAGTGTAGGGATAGAGGGAACATTCCTCGACATCTTTAAAGCCATCTACGAAAAGCCCATAGCAAATATCATTCTCAATGGGGAAGCACTGGGAGCCTTTTCCCTAAGATCAGGAACAAGACAGGGATGTCCACTCTCACCACTGCTATTCAACATAGTACTAGAAGTCCTAGCCTCAGCAATCAGGCAGCAAAAAGAAATAAAAGGCATTCAAATTGGCAAAGAAGAAGTCAAACTCTCCTGCTTCACCAATGACATGATACTCTACATAGAAAACGCAAAAGACTCCACCCCAAGATTGCTAGAACTCATACAGCAATTTGGCAGCGTGGCAGGATACAAAATCAATGCCCAGAAGTCAGTGGCATTCCTATACACTAACAATGAGATTGAAGAAAGAGAAATTAAGGAGTCAATCCCATTTACAATTGCACCCAAAAGCATAAGATACCTAGGAATCAACCTAACCAAAGAGGTAAAGGATCTATACCCTAAAAACTACAGAACACTTCTGAAAGAAATTGAGGAAGACACAAAGAGATGGAAAAATATTCCATGCTCATGGATTGGAAGAATTAATATTGTGAAAATGTCACTGTTACCTAGGGCAATTTACACGTTTAATGCAATCCCTATCAAAATACCATGGACTTTCTTCCTAGAGTTGGAACAAATTAAGATTTGTGTGGAATCAGAAAAGACCCCAAATCACCAGGGGAATATTAAAAAAGAAAACCAGAGCCGGGGGCATCACAATGCCAGATTTCAGGTTGTACTACAAAGCTGTGGTCATCAAGACAGTGTGGTACTGGCACAAAAACAGACACACAGATCAATGGAACAGAATAGAGAATCTAGAAGTGGACCCTCAACTTTATGGTCAACTAATATTCGACCAAGCAGGAAAGACTATCCAATGGAAAAAAGACAGTCTCTTCAATAAATGGTGCACTACAAAGCTGTGGTCATCAAGACAGTGTGGTACTGGCACAAAAACAGACACATAGATCAATGGAACAGAATAGAGAATCCAGAAGTGGACCCTCAACTTTATGGTGAACTAATATTCAACAAAGCAGGAAAGACTATCCACTGGAAAAAGGACAGCCTCTTCAATAAATGGTGCTGGGAAAATGGGACATCCACATGCAGAAGAATGAAACTAGACCACTCTCTTGCACCAGACACAAAGATAAACTCAAAATGGATGAAAGATCTTAATGTGAGACAAGAATCCATCAAAATCCTACAGGAGAACACAGGCAACACCCTTTTTGAACTTGGCCACAGCAACTTCTTACAAGATACATCCATGAAGCCAAGAGAAACAAAAGTAAAAATGAACTATTGGGACTTCATGAAGATAAGAAGCTTTTGCACAGCAAAAGATACAGTCAACAAAACTCAAAGACAACCTACAGAATGGGAGAACATATTTGCAAATGACGTATCAGATAAATGGCTAGTTTCCAAGATCTGTAAAGAACTTATTAAACTCAACAGCAAAGAAACAAACAATCCAATCATGAAATGGGCAAAAGACATGAACAGAAATCTCGCAGAGGAAGACATAGACATGGCCAACAAGCACATGAGAAAATGCTCCGCATCACTTGCCATCAGGGAAATACAAATCAAAACCACAATGAGATACCACCTCACACCAGTGAGAATGGGGAAAATTAACAAAGCAGGAAACCACAAATGTTGGAGAGGATGTGGAGAAAGGGGAAACCTCCTGCACTGTTGGTGGGAATGTGAACTGGTGTAGCCACTCTGGAAAACTGTGTGGAGGTTCCTCAAAGAGTTAAAAATAGATCTGCCCTACAACCCAGCAATTGCACTGCTGGGGATTTACCCTAAAGATTCAGATGCAATGAAACGCCGGGACACCTGCACCCCGATGTTTATAGCAGCAATGTCCGCAATAGCCAAACTGTGGAAGGAGCCTCGGTGTCCATCGAAAGATGAATGGATAAGGAAGATGTGGTTTATGTATACAATGGAATATTACTCAGCCATTAGAAATGACAAATACCCACCATTTGCTTCGACGTGGATGGAACTGGAGGGTATTATGCTGAGTGAAATAAGTCAATCGGAGAAGGACAGATCTTATATGGTCTCATTCATTTGGGGAATATAAAAAATAGTGAAAGGGAATAAAGTGGAAAGGAGAAAAAATGAGTGGGAAATACCAGAAAGGGAGACAGAACATGAGAGACTCCTAACTCTGGGAAACGAACTAGGGGTGGTGGAAGGGGTGGTGGTGACTGGGATACGGGCACTGAGGGGGGCACTTGATGGGATGAGCACTGGGTGTTATTCTATATGTTGGCAAATTGAAAATCAATAAAAATAAATGTATAAAAAATGGTATATAAGCACGTGAAGATGGCTCAACAGCATTAGCCAGTATGGAAATGAAAATCAAAATTATACCAAGATACTACTTCATATCCACTAGGATAGAATTCAAATTCTATCCACTAGGATAGAATTCACAAATCTAAATGAAAAACCTAAAACTATACAATTAGAAGCAAGCACAGAAGAAAATCTTTGTGACCTTAAGTTAGGCAAAGGCTTCTTTGATCCAACAGTAACAGCATAACTGATAAACTAGACTTCATCAAAATTTATCAACTTGTGCTCTTGAACATTGTTAAGAGAGTGAATAGACAAATTACAGACCTGGAGAAAATAGGTGCAAAGCATATATCTGATAAAGGACTTATATTCAGCATATATACTTAAAAACTATCAAAATGTGATAACAGAAAAAAACACAACTCAGTTAAAACGTGGCAAAAAGCACAAACACTTCAAATAAGCCCATGAAAAAAATGTTCAACACTGTCAAACCACAAGGAGATACCATTACACAGAATGGCTAATTTTAGAAACGTTACAATTAAAAAGTGATGTGTTGGTGACAATGTGGAAGAACTACAACTTTCATATCCTGCTGGTGGGAATGTAAAATGACTTTACAGTTTCCTAACAAGTTAAACGTAAGCCTATCTTGATTCAGTCATTTCATTCCTAGATATTGATCTGAGAGAAATGAAAGCATATGTCTGTACTAAGATTTGTATACAAATACTCATAGTTTTATAGGTAATAGCCAAAAACTAGAAACAACTCAAGTGTTTACAAGTGAATGGATAAAGAAACTGGTATAGCCATTCCGATACATGCATCATAATGGGTGAATCTCAGTAATTATTTTTAGTGACAGACAACAGAAGAGTATATACTGTATGATTCCATTTATATAAAATTCCAGAAAATGTAAGCAATTTGTAGCGATAGAAAGCAGTATGAGTCAGTGGTTGCCTGCCGGTAGGGGGGTGGGGGGGCGGAATAGTGGGTCAGGGAAGTGGTAACAGGAAGCAATTATAAAAGAGCACAGGAAACTTTTAGGAATGATAGATATGATCTATCATTTTGACTCTGGTGATGATTTCAAAGCTGTATACATATGTTCAAATTATCAAATTATATACTTTAAATATATATAGTTTACTGTATGTCAATGATACTTCAATGAAGCTATTTAAAAAATAAAACAAAATCAGATTTAGTTTTAGTAGTAGCACCAAAGAAACATTTTAGGAAAACTCCATTGTGTTCATTAAGACAAGCATGAAGATGTGTTGACTCCAAGTTTGAATTTAAAAACACAAAAATAAGAGGGGTACCTGGCTGGCTAAGTCAGTAGAGCATAGAACTCTTGGTTTTGGGGTTGTGAGTTTGTGTCCTACACTAGGTGTAGAGATTACTTAAAAATAAAAAATCTTGGGCAGCCCGGTGCGAGCGGTTTAGCGCCGCCTGCAGCCCGGGGTGTGATCCTGGAGACCCAGGATCGAGTCCCACGTCGGGCTCCCTGCATGGAACCTGCTTCTCCCTCTGCCTGCTTCTCCCTCTGCCTGTGTCTCTATGAATAAATAAATAAAATCTTTTTAAAAAATAAATAAAAAAATCTTTAAAAAAACAAAAACAAAATTAAACAACTGCTCTCTAAGAAAAGCAGAACTTCTATTACTCTGAAGGTCTCATTACATCTGTTCTATTTGCATTGTGATTTTGAGACAACAGAAAAGCGCTAAACACAGTTCATTCTATGACACTGATCCTACACATAATATGACTTTTAAGCAGTTTCTACTCAATCTTTTGATTCTATAATTTTATAGTACTACTTACACGTATTTCATACATCATTTCCATGATACTTACACTGCAGTGTGTCAAAATAACTTCTGCAGTAAGAGTAACCTACTATGTTTTGCAAAATACAATCCATTTGAATCTACTTATTTAAAAGTTCTATTGTATATAGTCTTCCTAAATTTTGTACAATTTCTTACTAAAGTTTTCAAAAACTAAATTTATAATTTTTAGCTCATTTTTTATATAACAAAAACAAAGTTACAAAATTATTTGGAAAACATAAGCACTGTCAGAAAAACAAATTAAGACATTACGAAGTATAAATAAATATTTATAAGGGAAGGAATTAGAACCTTTTATTTCTTCAGCAATTGATGAGTTACAACGATACATGGATTTTTTTAACATGTTATTGAATAAATGGTTTGTAAGTCCTTAGAAATAAAAGTACTGATCACCAGAAAGTAGTACTCATTCATAACAAATGTTTAAGTACCTACTATACCTACCATGCGTTACGCACTGCTATGGACTGAATGCTTCTCTCCCCAGCCCCCATTCATATGTTCAAGTCCTAACCTCCAATGCAATAACATTAGGGATAAGGCTTTTGGGAGGTTAAGTAGGTCATGATGGTGCACCCTTCCTTAATGGGATTAGTGCTTTTATGAAAGAGATCCCAGAGAGCATCATAGCCCTCTTTCAGCCATGTGAAGATACAGGTTGGCAGTCTGTAATAACCCAGAAAAGGGCCCTCACCAGAGCTCGACTATGCTGGCACTCTGATCTCAGACTAAGAGAAATAAGTTTCTAGTATTCATAAGCCAGTCTATGGTACTTTGTTATAGCTGTCTTAATTGATTAAGACAGTCACACTGTGTTGGGAGCTAAGAACAAGTAACACCACATCATTTTGAGAAGTGTTTCTGGGGAAAATTATATTCAAGGTACCCAGATTTCAGCAAAACAAGTAATAGTAATAGTCATGCTAACATTATAGGTAAAACAGAAATATGTGTCAAAAGTAGCCTGTGGCACAGGAAAAACAACTACAAAAATCAAGTAGATATAATAGCTACTTAATAATTGTATAATCTTGGGCATAATACTTACCTATCTGGCTTTCATCTATAAAATGAAGTATTTCTCTAAAATGACCAAGGTCATTTAGACATCAAAGATGTTTCAATTCCTTTCATTAAAGATAAACTACAAATAGGCACACACATGACCAAGGTCATTTAGACATCCAAGATGTTTCAATTCCTTTCATTAAAGATAATCTACAAATAGACACACACACACACACCCCTTATTTTTTGGAGGGCAAATTTGATTTAATGTACATGCTTTTTAATCCAGCAATTCACAATTCCACTTTTAAGATTTTTAAGACTCCATACTGGGGCAGCCTGAGTGGCTCAGCGGTTTAGCGCCGCCTTCAGCCCAGGGTGTGATCCTGGAGTCCAGGGTGTGATTCTGGGACCCAGGGTCGAGTCCCATGTCAGGCTCCCTGCATGGAGCCTGCTGCTCTCTCTGCCTGTGTCTCTGCCTCTCTCTCTCTCTCTCTCTCTCTCGGTCTCTCATGAATAAATAAAAAATCTTAAAAAAAGGACTCCATACTACATAAATACTCATACTAGTGTGTAATCACATCTATGTTTACTACTGCTATATGTAACAGCAAAATAAAAGCAACTTAAAGTCTATCAAAAGGAGAAAGATTAAGTAAACTGTAGATATTTATACAATAGAGTATTCAAAAGGAATGAGTTTGACCCAGATGTTTTAACACAGATAATACCTATAAAATGGTATTAACAGATTATAAACTTTTCTCTTAGTTTATCTTGTCCATATAATAGGCTTGGGAGCCAGATGGGCTAAATTCATACATCTGCTCTACAACTTTCTAATTCTTCATTATTCTTTAATCTCTGTAAGCTTTTCTCATCTGTTAAGTAGGAATAACTACAGTATTGCAGTATTATTTTAACAATTAGTCAATTAAAACATGACAAGCATTAAGTGCTCAGTGTTAGGTGTTATTCCCCTTATGCAAAGTTTTGTTTTGTTGTTAACGGAGTCAAATGGTCTCTTCCTGCAGGACTTCTCCATTTTAGCTTTCCTACTAGAAATAATCCTAAATAGCCAATTCTTACATGTATTAAATAGCCAATTCTTAACCATGCTCTTGTCACTAATTTAAAATACTGTTTTTGTCAAAAGCAAAATTCCTATGCATATGGAGGTCTATTTCTGGCTCTAAACCAGGGTTAACAAACATTTCAGGTAAAGGGCCATGTAGTGAATTATCACAACCATTCAACTCTGCCCTGGAGCACAAAAGCAGCCACAGAAAATGTGTAAATAGGGTGTCATCTGGGTGGCTCAGCAGTTGAGCTTCTGCCTTTGGTTCAGGGCATGATCCCGGGTCTGGAGCGAGTACCACACATCAGGCTCCCTGCGTGGAGCCTGCTTCTCCCTCTGCCTACGTCTCTGCTTCCCTGTCTCTCATGAATAAATAAATGAAAAAAAAAGGAAATGTGTAAATGAGTGAGCATAGTTGTATTCCAATGGATACTGAAAGTTGAACTACCTATAATTAATCTCACAAAGTATTATTCTTCTTTTGTTTTCATTTTTTGTTTTCAAGCACTTAAAAATATAAAAGCCACTCCACTCTTAGGTCACAGGTCATACTAAATATAGGTGGCCAGTCATATTTGGCAATTCATCGTCTGAATCTTTACATTTTTGTATACTTAAATTTTTTTTACATTTCTAAAATTCCACAAAATAAATACACATGGGAAAAAAAGTTAAATATAAGGGTTTATAAAGGGAAACTTCTTCCTTCTAGCCCAGAGGCCCAGGTCTCTTCACCAGTTTTCGTGTATCCTTCCAAATCTACTGCCACTATATTAAACATCCCAGCATAACATGTGGAACCATGTTATTTCACCTATAGAATAAATTTCTGAAAATGGAACTGCTAAGTCAAAGTTCCTTAAAGTTTTTATTCCAGCATGTAAATTGGTCAGTATCTAATCTATAGCTTTTCCCTTGCTCAGGTTAAGCCTTCCAAGATGGCTTTACCTACTTCCCACCTTCCCAAACAACTTTTAAAATCATGTTAAGTATTTGTTCCAGATTATAGACTTTAACTACTAAGTTTTATGAATCCTTCCTGAGCATGTCTTAGTTATCATTATTAATGCCTGTAGCCAAGAAATAAATTATACTATTTTCTTTGGTCACTATTTCTTGATTTCCACATCTATTTTTCTTGGATAAATTTTAATTTTTTACTTGAGGGACACCTGGGTGGCTCAGCGATTGAGTGTCTGCCTTTGGCTCAGGGCATGATCCTGGGGTCCTGGGATCAAGTCCCAGGAGGGAGCCTGCTTCTCCCTCTGTGTCTCTCATGAATAAATAAGTAAAATATTTGAAAAAAAATTTTTTTTCACTTGATACAATACATCCTAGGGTATTCCTAGTGGGTGTGGGTGAAAATAACTTTGTTTTGTCCCTACTTTTTTTTTTTTTTTAAAGAATAAGAGAGTGAGTGAGCATGGGTTGAGGCAGAGGGAGAGAGAAACTCCAGCAGATTCCTCGCTGAGCTCGGAGCCTGACATGGGGCGTGATCTCAGAACCCCAAGATCATGACCTGAACTAAAACTAAGAGTCAGAAGCTTAGTTGACTGTGCTGCCCAGAGGCCCCTATTTTGCCCCCACTTTGAATGACAGGTATGATTTCTTAGTTCAAAATAGGTCTCATAAGTACTTTTTAAACACTGCTCCACTGTTATCTAACATTCCATGTTCCAGATTAGAAGTCTAAGTGTAAATGTTGTTTTCACTCCTTTATAGGTAACCATGTTTCTCTTTGGAAGCTTATGAGACTGTATATTAATTTATTCATGAAGTTCATAACTTTCATTGGAATGTATCTTTGTGTGTCTATCGATACTCTTAAGACTCTCAGTCTAGTCCACGTCTAGTCCATTCATAAACTCGGATACTTTGACTCAGAAATTTCCTCGTTTCCTTCCTGTTTCCTTCCTTTCTTCTTTTGACGTAGTATTTTGTTTCCATTCTACCATAAGGTAAGAATGGAAAATCTGGTATCTATTTTGATTTACGAGGAGGAGAAGAAGGGAGGAGAATGGGAAACAGGGACTGTTAGCACAACCAGAAAGAAACCCTTAACCCATGCCACATCTTTCTACAAGCCTGCTGAGAAGGTATACTTACTGATCATTCCCACTACACAGATGAAATGGAGACCAAAGAGGGAAGGGCTGATTTAGATTTGCCAGTACTTTATCTTCTGATACATCTTTCTAGAGGCCCAAGATTCTGCCTGGATACGCCTACCCTCATGATTTTTGTGGTTATTTCTCCTTTTCTAATTTCTATTCCTTCCTAGAACTGCTATGAGATTTTCACTGACTCCTCTGGATCTATTTTTCATGTCATAGCTATTTTTCCCCTACTTTCTATGGTTTAATATTCAAGAACTGTTTGTTTTCAGGGCAGCCTGAATATGTTCAATAGGCATGATGCCCTCCCAAATCTGAACATACTAATAGTAATTTTAAAGTTTTCTTCTGTTTCTTACATCAACTCTATTGATTCAGGTCTATTTCTATGTATTTGTTCAGTCTGGGGCATCTCTCATATGCTACTGATTTCTGTTGTTTGTCCCCATTATAAATGCATGAGCAACTCAGCATCTGTTGGAAATCACTGTACTCCTGCGTAAATTCACATTTGTAACAATTTTATAGTTACACACAGTACTTATATAGTACGTTAGCAACAAGGTAAGTTCTTTGACTTGCAGTCCCATGATTCTTCAATCCATTTTTAGTCCTATCCTTGTGGTGTTTCGTTTCCCCTAACCACCACCAACTTGAGTAACACAGTTCTTACCTAAGTGTTATGCAATAAGCTTCAGGGATAGATCGTCACCAGCTCTATCTAACAGACTTATCTAAGAGTTAAACAGATAATGACAGTCTGGCAGAAGATTGTTACAGGTGTGCAACCAAATGAATAAATAATAATAATATAGTAATGAATCACTTAAGTCTTGAACTCAAAATAGTTATCCTTTTTACAGAAGTTAAAAGAAATTATATTGAAAAAGAAAGACTCTATCTTGGCTCAAACCATTTTCTGCCTACCTTATGATAGTTATTCCACAGCTGAAGAAATGCACATAGGTGTTCACCAATAACATTTACAAGGAATGTTCCTAGCATTCTTCAAAATATGTAAAAATAGAAACTGAAAACACAAATATCCATCAACAGAAGAATAGTCATACAGTCATATCAATGGAATATTGAACAGCAATTTTAAAAATGAACTTGAAACATCATGGGTGAATCTCACAAGCAATGTGCTGAGTGTAAACAAAACTAACAGATAATGACAGAAATCAGAACACTGATGGGGGTGGGCAAGAGTAAAACTCGGAAGAAGCAGAGGGAAACTCCTGGGATGATGGAAATGTTCTTTAAGTGTAAATTGGTGTAGCTTATGGTTACACAAGTTTTTAAATATATAAAAGCCCACTCAGAAAAAAAATAAAAGCCCACTCAGTTGTGCAATTAAGATTTATGTACCTGATGACTTCATCTGTATTTCATACTGAAATAAAAAAGGTTGAGAAAGAAAAAAAATGTAATTTCCAAACTGTCTGGAATGAAAACTATGCATATTTATGTCGATATTCAATAAATATTGGAACAATTAACCATATTTAGCCATAAGTATGGAAACCCAACATCCTTTTTACATTTAGTCATAAGACAGCTTTAGACACATCAGGATAATAATACAAAATGAAGATTAACATCGTTAGTCATAAAACACTTGGTTTCCCACCTCCAAGTATGGAAGTACTGTTTTAATACAACATTTTTATTTATTTATTTTTTAGATTTACTTACTTATTTATGAGAGACACACAGAGAGAGGCAGAGACACAAGCAGAGGGAGAAGCAGGCTCCCTGCGGGGAGCCTGACATGGGACTCAATCCCAGGACTCCGGGATGACGCCTGAGCCTAAGGCAGATGCTCAAACACTGGGCCACTAAGGTGCCCCTTAATACAACATTTAAAGACAACACTGATTCCACCAGAAATGAAGACTCAGCTCCTGAGAATCTTCAATGAGATTACGTGTCCGGACACTGCATATAAATCTCAAGGACAGGCTGAAAGATAAAAGCCTAAGATTTATAATCGAATCTCCATCCTGCCAATAATGTCATCACACACGCACACACTTAAAGCATCACTACTGCGTTTAGAAATGATTCCTCCGAAGGTTGTTCAGGAATAGCGCAATTTTCCAGATGAAGACTGAAAATGCAAGAGGCTCCCTGTCCTGTAGCCTCCTCGGCCGCACTGATTCCTACACAAATGTGCACCTCTGAAAGGCGCCTGCTGCCGGGCAGAGACAGACAGACACGGCGAGGGGCTGCTGTCAAGAGAATACTACGTTAACGCCATAAGGAGGCAACAGCTGACTAGAGAGTTTATGCGCGGACAGAAGCGGAGAGGATGGTGAGTCAGATGAAAAACGAAAGTGCTAAAAATAAAACACACCCAAAGCCACGGTCCTCTGACAGCATCGTTCTCCAAAGAGAACTCAAACTGCTCCGAAAAGCTGTGACTCTCGCTGACACCGCAGCGGTCCTCCGAGGGCTTGTCCAGGAGGGGACCCCATCCGCTAGGGGCCTCCCGCCCCCGTCCCAACCCCGGAGCTCGTCCGCGAAGCGACCCGACCCGGACCGGGACCCGCAGCCCTCCGCCCGCGCCCGGGCGCTCGCACTGCCGGGGCCCGAGCCGCGAGAGCCGCGGGCAGGCGACGCTGGGTGGGGCCGCGTACTCACCGCGCTCACCCGTCGAGGCAAGGCCACCACCGCCCCGCTACGCCTCCTCCCCGGCTGCAGGCAGACACCCGCGGCGCCCGGCGCGCAGGGGATACCACCGCCTCAGCGCCCTCCGCGCCCCGCCGCGCCGACAGCCGCCACTTCTGGCGCGCGTGAGGAAATGAGGCTGCCACCGCGGCGCGCGCCCGCTCAGCCCCGCCCACGCCCCGGCCCCGCCCACAGCCGACCCCGACAGCCCCGCCCACTTTCCCACCAGCGCCCAATGTCGCGCTTAGGAAGCCTAGAAGCTGGCGAACGGTTCTGATTGATCAATTGTCTATTTAAAATTGTGTGTGTGCGTGTGTGTGTGTGTGTGTGCGTGTGCGTGTGTGCGCGTGCGCGTGTGTGCGCTGTGTGCGCGTGTGTGCGCGTGTGCGTGTGTGTGTGCGTGTGCGTGTGTGTGCGTGTGCGTGCGTGTGCGCGTGCGCGTGTGTGCGCCTGTGTGCGCGTGTGTGCGCGTGTGCGTGTGTGTGCGCGTGTGCGTGTGTGTGTGCGTGCAGCTCGAAGAATGATTTGTGGAGACCGGGAGATTGCCCCAGGCAGAAAACCGTTTCTACCGGAGCAGGTAGAGTCTGCGGAGACCCGAGTACCAGCCCGCGGCGGGCGGCGGACTCTGAGAGTGGGAGGGACTCGGCTGAGGAGGACAGCTCTGTCCTGCCCGGGACCCCTGTCCTGGGAGCTTGAAGGGTTGGTGAATGCCTTGGTGGACGCTGAGCTAAGGATTGATAGGTCGCCAGAGGTGTTCGGGCATCCTCGAGGGTGCTGGGCTGCGCGTGAGACCGCAGCAAGGAAGTCCTGAGCTGCCGCTGGACCTTTAGCCATTCCATTTCTTTGGAGCAGGGTTTCCTTGTATGTGAACCGAGGGATTTGAGGTAGACATTGTGCAAGATGGCTTGAGATCTGATATTGTCTGATTTTAGGGGGGGGGGAGAAAGCCCTCCCTAGCATCCCCTCTACTCAACTGCTTATTTCTGGCCATCCCCAAGGCCCTTTGTCCTGCCCTAGGGAGTGATGGTCTGAGCAGGGGAGGGGATGTCAGGCAGCACCAGCCTCTGCCTGTGTCTGGGCAGGACACGAAGGTTCTAAGAGCAGCTCTGGGGTCTGGCCTCCCATCAGGCTCTGCTTTCCTTAGCGCAGGTTACCACACAGCCTCTCTTAGCCTTTTTCCTCAAGCTGTGTTGTAGGGACAATAACAATAGCAGACGCTTCCCTGAGGTTGTTGTGAAGGTTAAAAGCAATTCTGTGTCTGAAGGGTTTGGCACTCTACCTGGCAGGTGGCAGGCAATTGAAGGTTACTGTCACCATTGAGTACATTACTTAGAGCAGAAAATGGAGGTGACTATGGGATGCATCCTGTAGAAGCAGCATTCCTAGAAAGGAGGATTTGCTCCTAATCACAGCTGTCTTCACTGGATGATGGTGATTGGGATGTCTTTAATGCAGATAGTCTTCTCAGATATGTCTTGTGGGAAATCCCACAGGTAAGAGTCTGGATAGCCTTCTTCTAAGATAGGCTTGCTGAATGTCCAGCCTCTTCCTTTTTTTTTTTTTAAGATTTATTTATTTATTCATGAGAGACGCAGAGACACAGGCAGAGGGAGAAGCAGGCTCCATGCAGGGAGCCCAACATGGGACTCGATCCCCGGTCTCCAGGATCATGCCCCGGGCGGAAGGCAGCGCTAAACCACTGAGCCACCAGGGCTGCCTTCCAGCCTCTTCCTAATTTCAAGTTGTCATTCCTCTTTCATGTCATTTCTGCGCAAATGTAAATAAACATTTATAGTGTTAACACTCCTTCCCCAAATCTGGCCCAAGACTGAATAATTCATCTAGTCATAGATTCCATGGGTCTGTGACCTTCTGAGGGTAAGGACCATGTCTTTTTCCTCTACCAGTACTTTACACATAGGAAGTGTTCAATAGGGATCCCTGGGTGGCGCAGCGGTTTGGCGCCTGCCTTTGGCCCAGGGCGCGATCCTGGAGACCCGCGATCGAGTCCCACGTCGGGCTCCCGGAGCGTGGAGCCTGCTTCTCCCTCTGCCTGTGTCTCTGCCCTCCTCTCTCTCTCCTGTCGACTGTCATAAATAAATAAATTTTAAAAAGGAAGTGTTCAATAAATGTGAATTGAATTGATTAAAATAAGAACACACAAGGATCTCTCGCTTACCCAGAATCTCTGCCACTTGACTAGCCCCTTGAGCAGATGGCAGGAATGATTAAGTTTACTGTCTGACATAATTAAGCTTTCTGTCTGGATGCCTAGTTATGCTCTAGTATGGCAATCAGTCTTGTGTGAGTCTATGTAGTATAAATTAGTTATCTAGTGTTTTTTTAAAAGATATTTATTTGTTCATGAAAGACACACACACACAGAGAGAGAGAGAGAGAGAAAGAGAGAGAAAGAGAGAGGCAGAACACAGGCAGAGGGAGAAGCAAGATCCACTCAATCCCAGGACCCCAGGATCACGCCCTGGGATGAAGGTGGCACTAAACCGCTGAGCCACCTGCACGTCCCAAGTTATCTTGTGTTTAAGCCTGCCATGGTTGTTTGTCCTGTAAGTCTGAGGATCCAACTTGGGAGTGTGAATGGAAAGGTGAAGTATTCTCTCTTGGTGGGTACAGAGCACAACATTGGTGGATTTAAGAGGTTAAGACAGAAGTTCTTTGGGCAGCCCTGGTGGCACAGCGGTTTAGCGCTGCCTGCAGCCTGGGGTGTGATCCTGGAGACCCGGGATTGAGTCCCATGTCGGGCTCCCTGCATGCAGCCTGCTTCTCTCTCTGCCTGTGTCTCTGCCTCTCTTTCGCTCTCTCTGAATAAATAAATAAATCTTTTTTTAAAAAAAGAGGTTAAGACAGAAGTTCTTTAAATACTTAAAGTGTTACTGCAAGTAATTATAAATGGCAGGCCACTGAACTGTCAGAGGATTACATTCCCAGGCTGGCAGCTTTGAAGCTCTCAATCCAAGTCTAAGTCCACTACATATCCTCAGTTAAGATGTTGTAATCAGCCTGTATTTGACATTCCTGATGATGGCCCTTAGGAAGTCTACAGAAAAAGGAGTATCTGGATCTGTCCTCTACTCTCATATCCAACCAGCAAATGCTCAGGCTGTCCTCTCTTTCTGCTGTCCTTAGACACTTTAAATTGGATGAGACTATCTACTCTCCCAGGGCAGGAACATGGCCTCTCCTTTTTCTCTCAGGCACCCCTAAACCGGGCCCAGGACCTGACCCATTATAGGTGCTCTCTGCATACCCACAGATGCGTGAATCAATAAATACTAGTATTCATTCTACAGCTCTAACTTTCCTCTAGTGGAGGCCAAAGTAATAGCAAGATAAGCCTCTACTTCCACTAACCAGATGCAAAACAGCCTCACTTCCTGTTGTGCTGCAATGCACAGTAGAACCACTCCCATCCATGTTAAATATTCTATCCTTTGTCTACCTCCACTAGCCTTATAAGTGCTGGGTTTTCTTCTTTATTTATAGCACTTGTTTTTCTTCCTTTGCCCTACACTTTCCTTACTGATCATGCCATGTAGCCACATCTGGCACAAGCAGGGTGTGCACTCAGCAGCAAATGCTTCTCTCAGTGCTCCCTCTGTTCTAACCCCTCTAATCCTCTTGACATCCCTGTGGAGTAGGTTATGGTCCTCAGTTTACAGTGAAAGAAACAGAAACTCAGAGAAGAAACTGCAGAGGCTCTCCCAGGACAGGACCTGACATGAAATCAAAGCAGCAGGGTTAGGGTCATCTGTCACTTCTTGTAAACTGTTATTTGAATCCCCCATTAGAATTGTTGTTTTTAAAATAAATTGAGATTCTGCCATCAATGGATTTAAATTGTTAGCTTTTTATTATTTTTTGAATTGCTAAATAAAATACTAACTGAACTGTATATAATTTATATTTTGAGAGATAATGAGTAATTCAAGTTCTGTGGCAAGTAATGGTGATATACATAAAATAAATAGTTCCATTGAGAAAAATACTAACGTACTGTTGTGGTATATTAATACTAGAAGAATGTAGTTTTTTCCCCCCAACAATCTCTGACGCTTCTTTTTTTTTTGCCTGTAAAACTTTCCCACTCCCTAAGCCTGTTTTTGAGCTCCTGCCAAATGAAAGTGATAGGGGCTGACTTCCTTGCTATAGCAAGCTCTGAGTAGGCTTTGCCTATTCTCATTCCAACCATCTTTGTTTCCACCGTTTTCCCAGTGGCGCCACCAAGATATGCCCTTCCCTGCTTATTGCCTCAGACCAGAGGCTTCAATCAGGCATGGTATTCACAGAGGCCCCTATGAATTGCTGTTCTTGGTTTATCAAGTCTGTAAGGATATGGTAAATTGGCATTGGGTCTGACCACTGCTCGCTTTGCATGGAGTTCCTTGGCTATTTCTTAGTTTGGGAACCTGGTTTTGTTATCGATTTCCATTTGTTAGGCATCTTTGATGGAATCAGTCCATTCCTTTCATCCCCTTTTGCTGTCTTTTATGTTTTGTGTACTTTCTAAGTGTTGTTTATCATATGGAGAATCATAGGATAGAACACTGGCACAGCCCTAGAACCCTGTTGCTCAAGCTGGTTCACAGACCTGAGTTTGGTCTTCTCTCCACGCCAGTGTCCATCTATACATGGTATTTCCCCCATGACTTCCTTGTGTCCAAATTTCCCTCTTCTTGTAAGGGTACGAATCATCGGATTAGGGGCCACCTTAATGCAGCATGACCTCATCTTAACATGATTGCATCCATAAAGACCCTATTTTCGGATAAGGTCAATTTCACAGGCTCTGGAAGTATGGACTTGAACTTATCTTTTGGGGGCACAATTCTACCCACTATAGATGGCAACCTCACCAATTTCTGATAGATTCAGGTGCTACTCTTTCTGCATTAAGCCCTGCCACTTTTGTTCAGTCTTTTCCTAGGAGTAAACATATGGCAGATGGTGAGCATTTTAAATAACCCACAATTTTCTCTATTTCCCAGACCATAACTATGAGCCTTGAGCCGTTGATTGCAAAACATTCCTTCCTGCTCTGTGACATTGTCTCTTCAAAGGTAACAGGGAGAAACTTACTTTGCAATACTAAATGCACACCAGAGTACTTGGGACTATTTGTGAGATTCCATAGGATCCCTTTACTCAGAAGCAAGCTGATTCTGCTCTGGATTCTCCATTATATTTAATACACACCCCCAGATAATTTTCTTACCTGGGGGTGTGTATCAAATATACCTGACACTTTCTGGGCTAAAGATTCTACTGTAGTGGAATAAGAATAATTGGAGTAGAATCTATTAAAGTTTAGAGAGAACTTACCAAACCATTACCCAAACTTCTCCAATATCCCTTGAAACCAAAAGCAAAGGAAGGGATTAAATCTATAGTTGAAGTCTTATATCCAAAGATCTTCTTGTACCCTACCCTTGTAATATGCCCATCCTGGCAGTAAAGAATGGCCTCAGGGCCATTCACAAAACTGTTATTCCCCATTCTCTGGCGCATATACCATCCTGTGAGCCACTTGCTGAAGACACTGGCTGTAGTGAATCTTTGCTCAGCTTTTTTCAATGTGCTTCTAGAACAGGACAGTCAATAACTTTTTGTACATATTAATAGCAAATTTCCACAACATAAACCCTACAATTTTAACCATTAAGTATACAGTTCAGTGGCATGAAGTACATTTACATTGTTCTACATAGCCATCTCCACTATCCAGCTCCAGAACTTTTTCCTCATCCCACACTGAAACTCTTCCCCCATAAATACTAACTCCCCACTTTACCTTCTCCCAGCCCCTGGCAACCAACATTCTACTTTCTGCCTCTATGAATTTGCTCTATGTAACTCATGTGAATGGACTCACATACTATTTGTCTTTTGAGTATGTGTTTGAATGACGACAGTACCTTTCTTACCTTCACCTGGGGAAGATAACTGTCCTTCAGGATGGTCACGCCCCAAGGGTTCACTGAAGTATCCTACTATTTTTCTCAAGTTGTTAATCAAGATCTAAATGATCTAATTTTAATTAAATGAAAAGGAAAAATGAAAAAAAATTAATGATCTAATTTAAGTTATCTAAATTTCCCTTGTGATTGTTAGGACACCATATGTAGATGATCTCCTACTCTACTCAGAGAAAAAAGGATTCCATTTACTTATTCTCAGCCTTAGAAGAAGGTCATAATATTTCAAAAGACAAATTGCCATTTTGCCAAAATACAGTCTATTATTTAGGATGTGGTTCAACTAGAAGGGGAAAACATTCTCTTCTGATAGACTAAAACCTACTCAAATCTATGGTAGCTCCTTCACAAAATCACATCTGAGAGGATTTAAAGGTTTATTTATTTATTTTTAAGGATTTTATTTATTCATGAAAGACACACAGAGGGAGAGAGAGAGAGAGAGAGAGAGAGAGAGAGAGAGAAGCAGAAACATAGGCAGAGGGTGAAGCAGGCTCCTCGCAGGGAACCCAATGTGGGACTCAATTCTGGACCATCTGGCAGATGCTCAACTGCTGAGGTATCCAGGCATCCCAGGATTTAAAGGTTCCACTAGATTTTTCAGCACCCATTGGTGCTAAATTTTTTCTGTGATTTTTATACCTCTTTATGAACTAAGTTCTTAGTAAGAGATTCTCTCCTCTGGGAGCCTCAAAATGAACAGGCTTTCTGGAACCTGAAGGTGGCTCATCAGTGGCCTCTTTCCCTAGACATCTGAAACAACAGAAGGCCCTTCTGTCTATTTGTGCATGAGCAATCTGGACAAGACCTTGGAGTTTCACGGGAACCATCCAAAACCCATCACTTACTACCTAGCCTTCCCTTGACATGCTATATGCCCCTAGTGTTAGGGCAGGTGTTCTGCTGCAAAATTTGTGGATGCTTCTGCCGAGCTAGTTCCAGGCTCCTCGCTTGACCTCATGATCCTTCCTGAAGTAGAGAGATTACTATTGACTGGAAACAGCACTTCTCAGCCAGCTGCTTAACATCTTATGAAATTCTATTACTCTCTCCCTCTCAGGTACTACTTACTGCTACAATACCCTGAATCCAGGCATTCTGCTTCTCTTAGCAGAAGAAGGGGAGCCTAGTGATCATTTTACCTCAGATAATTTGGGAACTCTCTGTACCTTACTCACATGTATTATAGTCTCATATTGAGAACCCTGAACTAATCCTGTTTGCTGATGGATCATTCTTGAAGCTGGAAGATATCAAGCAGCATGTACTATCATTAATTGAAGGTCTCCTTTAGAATTTAGTCCTCTCCTGAGGTAAAATCAGTCAAAATGGCAGAAGGTGTTGAATTTACTACAGCTTGTTAACTAGCCAAAGACTAGAGGGTAAACATATAATATAGACAGGAAATATGTTTTTGGGGTGCCACACAACTTTGGGATGCTAGAACCCCCACAAAAATGGACAAGTTAAGCAACTATTAGATGCATTCTATTTACTACAAAGGTGACTACTATGAAGGTTGAGAACCATGCAAAAAGAGACAATTTTGAAGCTAAAGGAAACGCTCTGCAGATCATGATGCCAAACAGCTAAATTTTCTCCCTGAAACTATTCATGGAGCACAAATTGATTACTACCTTAAGTTGACACTGGAGAAGCTGTAAAGGGACAGCTGCATTGTTCTAAATTTCATGTGGGTAAGTCATGGTGTGTGCCAATCCTAATACTGTCCTTGGATCAGTGACACAGGGAAGGTGGGGCAGGCTCTACAGTGCCTTACGAGTAAAAGCTACTTGCTCTGTAAAACTGACCCTCAGGACCTGTATGGAATTTATTCTTGGCCTGGGTTAGGATTCTGGGTTCAAAGCATCTGACGGGTTATTAATTGTTCTCATTCTTGTTTATGTCATAGGGGTAGTAATACTGGTCCACTGCATTCTATCCAGGGTCTGAAATGCTTCTGCACAGCTACTTTCCTCATCAGATGATCCTCATGGTGATACAACAGAAAGGCTGAGAAGACTTCATGATACAGTTGGCCATGTAGAGGACTGAACAATCAATCTCAAAGTGGTGAAGATCTGGATTTCTAGACTTCCCGAAATTCACCAACTTCTCACAAGCAAGAAAATGATCAGAAAGGAAGACTGAGAGACTGAATATGCAGACATACAATGACCAGACCACATGTAAACTGAGAAGCCCTGACCCACACCTCTGTAGGAACTGGCCCAGAATGGTCAGGGCTTGGTCTATGACTGCCACGTTCCCCACTTTTGCTATTTCCAAATCAGAACCAATCAGAGAGAGCCAAATATGTTCCCAAAGCAAATCTCATAAGATGCCCGACTTCTAGGTAGCCTACCTTCCGCTTCCCCCTGCTATCAACTTCCAAGCACAACGTGCCTGAAGCCTCTCTCCCTCACCCCCTTTTTTACTGTAAAGCTTTTCCCTCCTCTGCCTGCCTTCGAGTTTCTGTCAAAACCAACTGATGGTGGTTGAACTCTCTTACTATAGCGAGTTCAGAATTAAATAACCTCTGCTTGTTCCATTTGGATGGTCTTTACTTATTTCCATGAAATTTAATTTTATAGATAATTGGGGTCCTCTGAAAAAAATACAATTTTCTACCACAATGCTTTTTTTTTTTTAAAGATTTTATTTATTTATTCATGAGAGACACACAGAGAGAGAGAGAGGCAGAGGGAGAAGCAGGCTCCCCAAAGGGAGCCTGATGTGGGACTTGATCCCAGAACCCCGGGATCATGACCTGAGCCAAAGGTGGATGCTCAACCACTGAGTCACCCAAGTCCCCCACACAATACTTCTTTTACTTCAATGACTATCTCATGAAAGACCAGAATCCTTCTATCCTCTGTATCACTCCTTTTCTTAAAAATCTGATAATCTTTTCTTTCCCCAAACCCTTGGCATGCACCTGACCTGCCAGGCCCTGTGGCCACAGACCCTCCAGGGAAATTTTCTCTTTAAAGCTCCCAGGATGGGGATCCCTGGGTGGCTCAGAGGTTTGGCACCTGCCTTTGGCCCAGGGCGTGATCCTGGAGTCCCGGGATCGAGTCCCACATCAGGCTCCTGGCATGGAGCCTGCTTCTCCCTCTGCCTGTGTCTCTGCCTCTCTGTGTGTGTGTGTGTCTAAAATAAGTAAATAAATCTTTAAAAAAATAAATAAAAATAAAGCTCCCAGGAGGCACATGTGAAGCATGTCATAGGCCCTTGGTGAAAGAAGCATCTGAGGACAGGGGCTGTGACACAGGCACCATGTGGGCTCCCTACAGTCCTCTGGGCAAAGTCCCTTGCCTCAGGGAGTAAGAGGCAGCCTCGCGTTCTTCCTTCTTCCAGTCTAGACCCTTCCCAAACCATAGGAATGACTTTCCTCCACAGGGTAAATGACATGTGCAGAAAAGGACTGGCATGGAGGTGAGAGACAAGAGCAGCCAAAAAACATATGGTTTATTCTGGTACTGTTTACAAAACTGACCAAGATTAAAAGAAACGGGGACACTTAAAATGAACTTCACATTTTTATTCATGAAATTGATCATTTTCATGGTAAATATTATGTTTATGAAATATCAATATGATTTCCTTCTCAAAAAGTTACTTTTGTGTTTTGTTTTGTTTTTTAGTTTTGGAATGTACTTACCTTGCCTGCTCATGCTAACTTTGAACTTGAATTGCTGTGTCCTCTGAATGGATGCAGGGCTATGGTGCCTCCTGGTGTGGAACAGAACTCCTGAAGTCATGGTGGTTGGGTTGGAGTGGTCTTGGGTTGTGACTCCTTCCATGCTGCCTGGCCCAGTTCCTTGTGACACTGATGTTTCTGCAGTCACCAAGTTCCTGTAGATGGCTTCCCCGTTACAACTCTGGGCCAGGCTCACATTGAGAGATGTCGGTTGGCCAGGTCCTGTGATTTAGCACATCCCCCAAAACATCTGCAAAATTATCTCATTACTTGACATAGCCATCAAAACCTGACTTGCAAAGATTAACCGTGATTTCTTTTGGGCATTGATAGTGCGTGCCAGTGTCTTTGACTCTGGGTGTGATGCTCACTCTTGCTGCTGTTACACTGCCCCCCCCCGCCCCCATCCAGCCTTGGCTGCAGAATGGATAGGTGCTCCAAATTGAAAAATTCTCTACATAGAGGTTCTGATTTTTTGTGATGTCAGCTAAGAACAGTTCCTGTGAATCCCTAGAGTTCTAACAAGGCCATCAAGGTTGCTGCCTGTGGAGAAGAGATGAGAGAACAGAACAGGCAGACTCAGTGGAGGGGTGTTTTCTGCACAAGGACAAGAGCAGAGAATAAGCTCTGTGAATATCTTCATGCTGAAGGGATGAGGAAGCTCCTCCACCACTACGCGTGCCCTTCAGACCACCATGTCTTTCCAGAGCCACAGAGTTATGGATTTCTCAGGCATCATCTAGAACCACCCTAAATGCCACCTGCTAAATATCCTATACATGAATATGCCCAAGGGAGGAGAGGAAACCATTCACTGGGGAAATGATGCTTTATTTATACTGGGGAAGATTATGCTTTTCCTTTGAATTTTCTATTACATATAAAGTATTTGTCCAAGCCCCATTCTCAGGCATTATATTCAACTAAATTTCCACTCTTAAAATAAGCTGCCCTTATGGTAGAAAAGCATCGTTTGTGGAAATTGGTGGAGGAATGTGCTTTTTAAGACAAATAAACCAAACATACAAACACTCCTAATGGAAGTTCAATGCTCTTGAAAAAGGGGGCTTTTAGTATTTTAGTATCAGCTTTTCTCAGCATGGGTTTCTAAACGGTCAGAGGAAAAGACTGTAACAAATCGCTCACCCTAGAGATTACGTTTACTTCCAGCCCCTGTGATTCAGATTGAAGGGGGACGTCAAGAGTGGACATGGGTGCTGAGGGCCGGAAGCCAGAGCTTCGAGGGCCAGGGGCAGTCCGTCCAGGTGTGTGTGTGTGTGTGTGTGTGTGTGTGTGTGCACGTGTGTACACCAAATGTGGGAAATGACATAGGCTTTTGGCATCTAGTGCACGACACACTCAGAAATCAGATTTATATTGGTAACAACTTGTGTTTGCCAACTGACCTATCTGCTCCCTGCCAGGCATTTGAGGAGGAGTTCAGAGAATGCATGCATAACCCAGCAGAAAGACTTGGTCTTTTAAACTTATGGTAGTTCAGGGCAAAAGTTTATCACTGACTGTACCAGACTTTCAGTTATGGATATGCATTTTGCATCCCTTCTTGCACATCTGTCTAATGGCAGCTTTAAGAAATAAGCCAATTTGCTAGAGAACCGCAAACACCTGAACTCGATGTGGCTGTTGCTCTATTTCAGGGAAAGAAACACAAAGGAAAGAATGGTTGAACTAGCGGCACTTTAACAGTTCCCATAATGTGCCTAGTCACCTACATATTGTTCAAGATAAGTCAATGACCAAGCACCTCCTAGTTCTTTGAGCACTGTCACTTCCCCAGGGGTTACCATGACAGATCTCCTTGTGGTATTTCAATCCTTACACGTTGAAACTTCAAAATCAGAAACCTGATGTTTCCAACTGGGAAGTTAAAAAGAGAAAAGAAGTTTACACATTTTATGATAGATGATTTTATTCACATAATTGAAATTATTTCCTTAGTCACCTTGTTACAAAAGCAAATTAACAATGGTATGGTTTAGTAACCTTTCATAAATAGATTTTACAAATTTTAATAACTGACAGATTGCTACTTAATGCTCAGTAATACTTAATACTTGGTAACTTCAGTGTATATGCATATGAAAATAGTCTGATAGGACCAGTAAGTATGAGTGCTTTTAAAACTCAGGAATAGACATTAGATAACTGGTCAAGGGTTAAGACCTGGAGCTTTCACCCTGCCAAGAACAAACCCACTGTGGCAACTCGCACCTGTTGAGTAGGTATTTTTTAACAATTTGAAGAGTTTATCCTTTTTTCTGCATTTAATAAGACTGTCATTAACCACATCTGAAAACCAAAAGTTTACCACAACTAGATTATTTGTAAAAGAACTTATCACAGTGTGTCTGAAAAGTGGCCTAAACTAAAGCCACGTTACAGCGTGTTTTTCCAGCTCTCCCTCTGCGGGTTTGTGTGCACACGCATACACACACATACTATGAGGCTCTGCTACATACTCATCCAAGCTACAAAAATTCCCTAATTTTACTGCTTTTGTGAAACGCCTATGAGATACAGCGTTTGGATGAGACACTGTCAGTCCTTTACAGTGCTTTAAGTCTGAAGGCCAGGCAGCGTGTTGGGAACTGACCCTCTCCCTAGAGGTTACAGTCAGAAGAGCAGCTGGGAACTTCCCGAAAGCCACCCCCACAGATGGGAGGAGTACAGAGTGTCTGTGACCACAAACAAGCAGTGAAGAATGTCAAGAAGCTTATGAGTCATGGTCAGAATCTAATAAACAAGAATGTCTCGCTATAGCAGCATTAACTTACAAAGACAGAAAGAGTGGATACACGTACCTTTTCACACAAGCTCTATGAGAGCCAAAACATTGTCTTTTCCACATCAGAACTGTAATCAGAGGGTAGCAGTCCTTGGTCATTGTCAATGTTACTTCTAACATAACTAGCTGAACTGTCCTTTTTAAGCTGAGCACTAACCCCACCCACTACTCCTAATGTATGAGACAAGCCACTGCTTTCTGGCGCTGGACATGTGGTGCATGAAGGCTGGCAGCAGTGGGAGTCACAGCAGCCAAGTCTCGGCTGTCAGCAATCCTTGGACTGGAGCCACTCCACTCAAACGCCCCTTTTCTTCATACCGTTCTTGTCAGGGCGCAGTGATCACTCAGTGATGGGGACAGAAGCGTCTGTGAGCCCATTCCCCTCACAACCACCCACCTACATAGTAAATATGGCATCAAATCTCTCCATTGTGCTAAATTTAAAAATCATTTAAATTATGACAAAAATCAAACGTCTTCCTAAGAAAAGGCGCCATGATTAAAAAAATAAAACCAAAAACGTTCTCAAGAACTCAAACGCTGAGTTGAGGCCCATCCCGAGGTCTCCTCATTCCCTCCAGCCCTGGCTGTAGTGGGTTTTGAGACCCCTACAAGGCCTTGCTGGGCTCTTGTTCTGAACAAGAACATGGTGTTTGGGCCAGATTTTATTTTTCCTGTTGCCTTTTGGTGTGTGTGCTCCGTGTTTAAATCTTGTTGCCTTGTTTGGTGGCAACCAGAAAAATAAAACAGCTCAGGTAGTGATTGAAGGACCCACATGTGTGAGCACAGAATGTGTGGCGGTCACCGATGAGCACGGACCAACACAGGGTACTACTGAGGGCCGAAGAGGAAGGAATAACTAGAGGCTGGACTCACAACTCTGGTCCAGTGGCTACGTGTGCCAGGAGGGAAAATCAGGGATCCCTGGGTGGCGCAGCAGTTTGGCGCCTGCCTTTGGCCCAGGGCGCGATCCTGGAGACCCGGGATCGAATCCCACGTCGGGCTCCCGGTGCATGGAGCCTGCTTCTCCCTCTGCCTGTGTCTCTGCCTCTCTCTCTCTCTCTCTCTCTCTCTCTCTCACTGTGTGCCTATCATAAAAATTTTTTTTTTAAAAAAAGGAGGGAAAATCACCAGCCAGTGTGAGGTGCACAAAGGAGGGGCCGGCAGACTTTCCATTCTCGGCAAGTTTCTTCCCCTTGTGAGTCCATTACCTTTCACAAAGAAATGTTAACTATCAAATGCGTCCATTAATTGTGCCGCTGAGGGTGAAACCATCCAGTTAGCATATACACTATCATTTGCATATGTTGGACACACAGAGTTTGTGCCATCAGCTCTTGTGAGTGGTACAGGACTCTCTTCAGGCCAGTTTGGGTCTGACATGCCTAAAAATGAAAATAGATAATTTGTTCTGCACTGAAGAACCAAAACTTCATGTGCAGACAGTAAGGCCTTGGCAAAACTCCCTTTGAGGTTCAAACCAAACTTTCTGGTTTCTGTGCCAATTACATGAATGGTTTCCTGCTTCAGGTTTCCAAAACACTGTTATATTTTGGGGGAAAGATCACGTGCTCTCTTAGTAACCAGAACTTAACAAGAACTACCAATTTTGACTTTTATGAGCTTCAAACTTCCAAATCTAAGTATTTGTTGACCCGTTTAAGTCTTTTTCTAACATAGCATAAAGCATTTTTGAATTAAAGGGCATACTGAAGTGGGAAGCTTTTAAAAAAAAGTTCTCTAACATAAGAAGCCTACTTGTCTTCCATTCAAGCCCACCATGGAGGAGAGAATCTTCCAAATCAAGGGTACACACGGGCGAGCCCCATACCGTCAACAGGACAAATGGCATGTAGTGCTAGACCCAAAGCCAGCAAGGAAATCAGTGATTCAGGAGGCATGCAAAAGGAACAATCTCAGCTGAAAAATGAATGAAACTCCAAGATTTTAAAACAATCAATGATCAAGTTAGGAAACAGAAAAATTTTTAAGTGTTTTTTTTTTTAATTTTTATTTATTTATGATAGGTACACAGTGTGAGAGAGAGAGGCAGAGACACAGGCAGAGGGAGAAGCAGGCTCCACGCACCGGGAGCCCGACGTGGGATTCGATCCCGGGTCTCCAGGATCGCGCCCTGGGCCAAAGGCAGGCGCCAAACCGCTGCGCCACCCAGGGATCCCCTAAGTGTTTAATCAAAGACAAAAGAAGGAGTTTTGGCAAGAACCGTATTTACTGTCCATTGCAAGACCACAGCACCACAGACTACCTTCTTTCAAAAGCATTTGCTCCAGCTTTTAGCACTGACTTCATAAACGACAACTGTCATGACAGTGTGTAATGCAAAGGATGTGAAAACAGCAGCTTGTATGTGTCCTCCCTGATGGGGGGGCATGTGGGTGGGCCAGGCCAGGCCAGCCCACACTCCCTAGTACCAAGTGGCCTCTGGGAGCCACCTGACCACCCAGCTGGGGTCTGGGAGTGACCACAGGCTGTGCCTTCAGTGCAGGCAGAGTGGTCCTGGCTCCTCCTGTCTAAATTAAATGCCTCTTCAGATTGGGTAAACTTATCCAGTAGTTAAATTAGAAGTACTATGACTTGATACATACCCAGCCCAGAAATGATTTATCATTTTCTCAATATCCCCTGAGAGTTCTGCCCAGCTCTCTTTCTTCTCTATAATAGTAAGTTGCTGGGCAGTGTGGTAATTATACTTATTTTCACATCCTTTTAAAAAAACAGTTTCAAAAAATGCCTGAACATAAACGGATGGAAAGTCAGACATTTACAAATAAAGAGGTTCAGAGAGAGCTTTGGTTTCATTCAGACCAGAAACACTATTAAAAAGCATTACAGAAAAAAAAAAGCATTACAGAGAGTAAGGATAGTGCAGAGAGGCACAACGTTGCTAGAATCTAGTAAGTGTATGTGAAATTCTACCATAGAGTTTGTTTTCAATCCACGTGGAGGGAAGGGTTCGAGGGAGGGGAGCATTATTACAGTCCACCAGAAGTGTCTCCTCCTCCGAGAGGCCATCGTCGTAAAGCAGGGAGTGAGATGGGGTGGACGCCGCCAGGTCCAAGTATTCCTAGAAGAGACAGATGGCTGTTCACCCTGGTGTAGGCCACAACTGGACTTGCCCCTTGCCCCTCCCCACCCAAAGGCAGAAGCCCTGGCTGAGTCCTACCCCATGCTGGCCTACTGGCCTCTCCCGGAGACTTGAAACCTTCACCAGACAGCCCCTCCCCCAGCCTCTGCTTCACTGGTGCTGTTCCACAGCCCTTGTCGCTTCCCCTAGAAATTCACCTTTTTGGGGGGAGAAATGTGCTCCTTCATTGTTCAAGTCCTGTCTCTGCAGCATGGTGGTATACCACACCCAGCACCAGGGACCTAGCCTGTTTACCAAACCCAAGGCTCTGGGACAGCTCACTCTAGCATTACTCATGTGGGAGTGTCAAAAAGCGTCTCCAACTTGCTGGACACTTTTCAGCTTTCCTCTGAGGACCCCTATCTTCTAGAACAGTACATCAGGGCTCAGAAATCTGAAGTCATTGATGCAGGTTTTGCATAGGATACTGCTATACACTTCAGCTTCAATGCAGGATTTCCCAGGGCCTGCCACTGCTGCTGCCCTGGTTAAATGTGTAAAGAATGGTTCTACCATTTTCCTGGCTGTTTTCTCAGCTCTGTTCTAGGAAGGCTGGCTCTCTTGGCATCACCTATTACTTTTATTTAAGGCAACCCTATATTCACAGGATTTGGAGGCTCGGCACAAACAGTGGTACACTGATGTTAGGTTTTATTACAAGCACCTTACACTATGCGTCTTTGTTATTGTGTATGAAGCAATGCCAACTTTTAGTAAATGTGTCAATGCAAAGATGAAACCCTGAAAGCAAGACTTGTGCCTGTCTTGTTTGCTTGTATCCCCAGCATCTGAGACAGAATATGTTACATAGCAGTTGCTCAGTAAGTATAAGTTGAAAGTTGTTGGCTTTCTTATTTACCTACAGAGTGGTAACCTGGAGCACACGGGCTAAATCTGGATTCCCAGATATGCTTTCCTTGGAGCAGACTGAGCTTTTGGAAATCTAAACTAGTTATTAACATTAGAGACTGGGAATCTTAACACAAATATCCTTTAAAATTTAGAGGACCTGACACTCTGGCTCTCATATTCCTACAGATTACATGTGGCTATGCTGAGGGGCCCTTCAGACGTGCCCCTCTGTTTTTGCCATGGTCCCAACTACTCCCTAGCCACTTCCAACCCCTACTTCAACTCCACTCTTTCATGTTCCGTTACTAAAAATTATTTTGACTTTGGATTATTTGCCTCCCACATCTGTCTGCGGAGAGTTCTAAGTATAAAGGGAAGAACCTTGGTTTCTTTATGATTTGAGAGGGGGCCTGGCTCAAGGAGTAAGGGTTTGGTTGCTGGCTGCCCTCAGGAGGCAGCATGACTGTCTCCCTTTGCATGGCCTTGCTCTGCCCCTGCACTGGGACCTCCATAGAACTGAGGTGAGGCTGCAGTCCCCCACTGCTGTGTTCAGCGTGCAGGTGGCCAACACAAGGAACTGGCTCCAGGTACTCACTCTGTTCTTAACCATCATCTTCTCTAAGTCTTTGCCGATGTCAGCAAACACTGGCCTCTTGTCTGGTTCCTGCTTCCAACACTGCAGCATTAGACCGTACCTGGAGGGAAGCACAGATAGGCAGTTATGACCCTGCAAGGATTGCCCGATCACAGCCACCACACTCAGCACAGTGCCTTCAGCCCAGAAGGCTCTGTTTTCAAACTCAAAGCCATTTCTGCATCATGACATCCTTCTCTGAGTTGCATCTACGGGGTCACTAGGCCCACTCAGGGTGCCTGGTGTTGTGGTCCGGCATCTTCTGAGTCTCCTTTCCCTTGAGAGAGATTTGTTTTCAATTCCTTTTCAGACATATTAGAAAACAGCTAATAGGATGCCAAGCCTACTATGGTGGCTGAGGGAGCAATGCCAGTCCTTCAAACACTTATGAAATATTAAGTGGTTGTAGAAATAAACAAGCAAAATATCTTCCAATCACCTGTCTTGTACCTGCCTCACTTCCTCATTTCTCTGGGTCTATGGCATGGCTGCAGGGGCCCCAGGGCTGCTATGTGGGTGTGCGCTGGGCCAGCTGCCTGCCAGACCAGGCCACCCAGAGAGATGGCACCTGCACTCCCTCATTTAGCCCTGAGCCAGGGTAGCCAGCACACAACAGATTTTGTGGAATGAATGGACCAGTGTGTTTCTGCCTATGATGGTCGCTTTCTCATGTGTTCTCAGCCTGTCCTCTGAGAATTGTCTGCTGGAACCACCATATGTGAAGACTCTGGGGCTCCTGGGCTGTGGTGCAGGGTCCTTATGTCTGCTACCTCCTGACCTCTGTGCTTCCATGTGGGGACTCCCCAACATGCACCTGTCGGCTCATTCTGAATTACCTGCTCCTCCTCAAGTATTCTGCAGGGACAGGCCTTGGGTTTCATCTGCTCCCTGGGTCTGAAGCACCCTTTCATCCTTCCCAATTGCCGCTCATCCAAATCTCCCCCACACCCTCAGGAAGCACACTCAGTCCCCAATGGAATCAGGGTCCCCAGCATCTGTTGTGGTGCCTAGTGGTGGTTCTCTGACCTCTGGCATGCTCTGCCCTGTTACTATCTACCACCTGCTTCACCCTGGGCTCGCGTCCAGGGCTGCTCAGGAGCAGGGAGGGAATGAGTATATTGTCTGTGTCTGAGGGAGGCTGGGCTAAAGCAAAGCCTGCTCACATCTCCTCGCTGCAGTTGTCAGGCCTCTCCATCCGGTAGCCTCTCTTCAGAAGGTTGAAGAGCCGCTCTGGAGGAATCCCAGGGTAGGGGTTGCCCCCCAGAGTCACAATCTCCCACAGCAGGACACCGAAGGACCACCTAAGGGGAGTGAGACAACCAGTGAGCGGCTGTCCTGGGCCAGCGGTGTCCTCCCCTCAGCAGACGATATGTCCATCCTCCCAGCAGCTGTTCACCCCACCAGCCCTCAGTGCAAAGAGCCATCTGGGGCCTGACTTCATGGATGGATGTAGAATGGAGGTGGGGTAAGCTGTCTGCCTGCCCAGCTCTCACCCCTGCAGTGCTGCAGCCCGACAGGGCCACTGCCCAAGCTCAGACGCCACACGCACGAGGGGTACTTGGCTGGCCCTGTGGAGATGCACCGAAGCATCGGAGACAGCACAAAGCAGCTGAGCAAGTGCAGCAAGGTGCAAGGCAGGGACCTAGGTCACGGGGATCTAGGCCATGGGACCCAGGGCTGCTTGCACCAATTCCTTCACCTTTCCTGTGGGCTTGGAAATTTTCATGAAATCTTAGAAGAAAAAAGGCCCTGACATAGAAAAATATTTAACTGTGAAGTGCGAACCACATTACAAAATAGCATTGTCACATGAGCCCACTTAGAGCAACAACAGCATACGCCTGCACATAAGGAGAACACTAGAAAGCCCATGTAGGCCAGGAGCTACTTAGAGGCAGTGGGATCCAAGTGACTTCCAGTGTCTTCATTACCCTGTTCTCTGCATTTTCCAACATTTCACATACTCTCAACATCGCTGGTTTGAACTGTTCAGGAGCTGCCTTTCCTCAGCTCACATTATTCAAGACATGCACGTCTGTTGATGGCAGCATACTGAGTAACAGGTCTGTTGTGCTTTTGAAAGCTATCTGGTCTTATGATTGGACCTGGAAGGCCAACTTTTAGTTCTCACTTTTTGAGCAGTTTGGGACTCACTCAAGGCCATGCTCCTTGTGGGTGGGGACCATTCTGCTCCCAGGGGAACTTGCCTGAGCCCAGCCCACACTCAGGTCCACAGCCGGGGAACTGCTTGGCTGGGCCTGGGTGGCATGAAGATGCCCAAAGAGGAGAGGGAGGGGCTGGGAAGGGGAGCAGTGAGCAGAATTTGCAGTTACCTGCTCATGGCTCTCATGCACTCCACTGCGACTCTCAGAACCACTGCACAGGTCCCTGCCATTTGCTGAATGAATATACGAAGCTCCCTCAGCTTGCAGGGAGGGGCAGCAGTCATTGCAGATGGTTGGTATGAGCCAACAGGCACTGGTGTCCCAGCCACGCTGCCCAGATAGTCATCGTGATAGTCATTGTGGCATATTATACATGTAACCTTGACCCCAGAAAAGCAACACCCACACTTACACATCACTTTGGGTGGTATAGATATGATCGAAAAGAGACTCAACTGCCATCCACTTGACTGGAATCCGACCCTATAAAGGGAATGAGGAAAGGCATTAACATCGCTCTGACAACACCCTGGGAACCAGGGGTTGGGGGTGTGGAGGAGGGTGAGGTCATGTCCCAGGCACTCCCGGCTCTGGAAGGATGCTGTGTAACGACATGCAGAGTGCTCCCAGGTACAGAATTGACAGCAAGTTCCAGAGGGTCTGGAACTCTAATCTGGCATGGCTGAGACACTGGAGGGAGTCAGCTGGCCTGCCCACAGGTACACAGGGCGTGCTTGTCATGCACTACATCCCTGCTGAGAAGAAACTGGCTGACTGGCTCACACCAGCCAGGTCCCTTCCCTACAGGCAGGTCCAGAGGGTTCTGGGTGCCCAGGGTGGTGAAGCCCAATGTGTGGGCAAACAACACCATGCAGCAATATCTCCCGATTTCTGAGGGTGAATGAGTTTGGGATACCAACTTCCAGCACTTCCATCTTGGGGACTTTTGATGCAAACCAATACGCTAAAGGCTTTTCTGAGACACCCCAAGGGAAGAAATCTGTTTCCATGCTTTGGGGCTGCTTCTTTCCCCATCATTTTATCCCAAAGCCCTGTGAGCATCCTCTGACACAGTGCCCCCACTGGAGAGGTGCTGGGGTCAGACCTAACAAGGCTTCCCATGCAACTTGACAAATAGCTTTTCAGTAGGTTAAGGATTAGGACACAAGTCAGCCAAAAATGCATGTGTTGGATTTTAATGCAACTTTTCCTATAATTTCTTTTTCCTTGAAGCATTTTTTAGGATTTACATCCTTAATGAAGGGTGATTTTCTGGGAGCATGTGTTCATAACAACACTACCTGCTGCCTGCACTCTCTAGGGGCCCTTGTGCTTGGATGCCGGTACTTCTCTGCTCCATGACACAGGCCATTCTTGGAGGACCAGTGCATCAATAGAAAGCCTCTGTCCACAGCTCTGCACGGGGCAGAAAGGAGGCTTCTCCACATCCCCTTTAGTAGTTCTGAGATGTGCTGTCATAACGGAAACCCCAGAAGAAACTAAACCTCATCCTCACAGCCTGTGGCAACACAGGGCTTCTCCTGACCCATTAGAGCAGATCTGAAATGTATGCAGCCACTTTTTAAATTTTTTCTCTTTTTTTATTTTTGTGCAGTTTCATTCTGAAGGCCAGGCAGCTGTGACTCTCGAACAGCCCTGTGAGTGGCCCTGTCTCATCTTTCACAAGAAGGCTGCAAGGGAAGGTCTGAGAGGGCAGTGGAATCACAAGCGTTAGGAGGAATGCCACAGGGAGCTGGACAAGACAGCGAAGCAGACTTCCTCAGAAGAGTCCCCAACCACCTATTTCAGAGGTTCGGAAAAAGCTGTCTGAGAACCTATCCTCTGTCTCTGGACTCCATCTCAGGGCCTCCCCGTGAACCTTCCAAACTCACCCAGCCAGAGGTTCCCAGGCCGCCATCCCAGGGGAACCACTACCTGTAAAGCAGTTCATTCCTCCCTGCCCAGAATGACTGCCACACTCAGGTATGTTGACTTCAGTCTCCTTTGAGTGAAGAGCTGAAGTTACAGAGAGGAAACAAGGGACCTTTCATCTTGTGGAAGCGAGAGGAACAACTATGGAGGAACTGTCATTTCTGCAGCACTAGGTGACTTTCCACAGTGTTGGTGGTTAAAAGCAAGAGAAGCCCAGGGGCCCCACTCCCTAGCAGGCCCTCTGAATGCGTCGGTATGGCCCTTAGGAAGAGAAGAAAGAGACCTGGGGGAGAGGGGAGGTCCTGAACTGGCTCTCTGGGAACCCAGGAATCAGGGAAGGGTTTGAAGATGAGGATAGAAGTTCATACTCTAAAACTCTGCTCTCTCCTCCTCGGTGTTCTAGGGGCTCTGCCCCTACCCACTGCAGGAACCCTGCCCCCTGCCCTCCACCCTGCTAGGGGAGCCCTGGGCCCTCCCTTGCCCCACAAGGACCTGGTACCTCGCTCCTCTTCACGTAGGAATCTTCCTCATAAACATCTCGGGAGAGGCCAAAATCTGAAATCTTCATCTTCCGCCCCTCAGCCACCAGGACGTTTCTGGCGGCCAAGTCCCGATGGACAAGCTGCAGGGAAGACAACAGGCAGGGACCCCTCAAGCCCGGGTCCCCATCGCTGGCAGTGGGGAGCCGGGGCTGGCATAGCACACACCTTCATCTCTGCCAGGTACCGCATCCCCCGAGAGATCTGCCAGGCGAAGGAGATGAGGTTGCCCGTGGTCAGCGCCCGCTCCTCGGGGTTGTCCAGGTAGCTGGAGCTTCGGCTGCCTCCACTGCCCACGGAGCCTGGACCCGCCTTGCGGCTTTCTCGGAGGAAGCCCCGCAGTGAGCCATACTTGGCATGCTCCACAATGAGGAAGAGTGGCCCTGGGGGCAGAGAAAGGGGGCTGTGAGAAGTCCGGCCAGCTCTAGGAGCATGGGAGGAGGCTGCAGGGTCCCCAGGCAGGCTCTGCATCCTACCAATAAGTGGGCAGAAGGACACAGCCATGCCAGTGGCCTGGGTGCCAAAGCAGCATGAGTCCATGTGTCAGTGTCTGCTCACTCGTGTGGCTTGCTCTCCTCACGCTGCCCATGCCACGGTGGGCTCCCTGGGCTGCTGAGCGCAACCTTCTGGGGTGCCACTGTGCTCAGCATTCCCCTGAAAGGCACACTCCTGCTGCTAGGATGTCATGTCTTTCTACACCCTTTGCCTCGCTGCAGCACAGGCTAGGGATGGCTGACAGAGGATCTGAAGCCTCACATGGCACGTGTTCCCTGTTCTCAACAGGGCTTTGGCTGCCGTCTTGTCCCAGGCCCAGCCTCAAGTCCTGCTGGTGCCAACCAGCATCTTTTCTGCCCTCTCCCTGGTGCACAATGCCCTCTCGTACCTGCAACACACACATCTGTGCACAGGAGCACACACACACGGAGAAGTTCTTAAGTGGCACAGACCAGGCCAATCTCCTGTGTCCTTAGGTGAGAAATGGTGATGATGCCTCCATCATGCAGGGCTGGGGCTGGGGTTACTTGGGGGTCATGGTATGCCTAGTCCCCAGTAGGTGCCCAGGATACACCATCTGTTTCTAGAGCTCCCTGCTCTGGGGCTCCACCTGGAACATGGTGTTGACAAAGCAGGATGTCACCAGAGACCTCTGAGCAGCTGCAGCAGCTTAGGGAGCACCTAGGCCTCGGAGTAGAGGCATCATGCGAGCAGTCCTGCAGCAGCCCCTCCTGGTCCTCTCACCAACATACAGGAGGATGCACACAACTTTGGTGGGGGCCGGAGCAACCGAGGACAAGGGAGGAGAAGGAGGAAGAATGAAGCAGCCCAGAACCCTTAGCCTCCCCTGGGCAGCTGCCTGTCCCTTGGCCGGCCTTACCATCCTGGCTGCAGGCTCCGTACAGCTTGATGACATGCGGGTGGTTGACCTGCTTCAGGAGATTTAATTCTGATAGCAGATCCCGCAGCTCGCTTGGGGAAGCATTCTCTGAAATGCACATAAACATAGCGAGTTGCCAACAAATCCCTTCTGGAAGCCCCTTCTTGTGACCACCCCTGGGTCACCCGATCCACGTCATAGGTCTGCACAGACCCTGGTTATCTCCTTGCCTACTTGGTTTTAGCCTACTTGGTTTTAGACCAGGTCCTCAAGGACCCTGCTGCCTGGGGCTCTTGGCCTTAGGATGGTCAACAGTAGCCTCAAATGCCTCCAGCTGCCTCCAGCGAATAATAACCCTGAGGAGCAAACTTCCACATCAGCCAGGTCTTTCTATGGAAACCTTCCCAGGACCGGCTGTGTGTGTAAGTGGTAATATTTCCTTGCAATTGTCATCTTTCAAGGACAGTGGTACACAGACATTGTCCTCATAAATCCTTCTGGGAAGGTAAGAGGACTGTTTCATGTCCTATAACAGCTGCTGACCAAGCACTCAACAGGAGGTGAGGCCCTGGATACAGTTGGAGATTATGGGACTTCACAGAGGTGGCCTCTGCCATGTGCACACGTGCATCCTGAGGGTGAGCAGAGCTGTGCTTGGGCTCCCATGAGGAGCTGAAGCCTAAGGGGAGGGATGTGGGGTCAGAAGCCTTGGCTAAGCAGGCCTCCTGGGGCAGCTGCCCCACAGCTCACTGCCGAGCTGTACCACATCGCCACCTCTGGCCACACACTTGTCTGGAAATGAGAGGACAGCTGGGAGAGAGGGTCCTGGGCCCCATACATGGTGGCCTGGGGCTGGTCTCAGTGTGCCCCTTAGTGTGTGGGGTTTCAGGGGGGAGCACAGAAAGACACAGTCTGAGGCCTAGGTAAGGATTCAAGCACCTTGCACAGTGTAGCCCTGAGTGCTGCACTAGAATTCTCATGTGCACCTGCCGACTTGTACCCGCTGCAAGGCCACTGGGCCCTTGGTCCATGTGAGCCAGACTCCTGGCCTGGAAGAGGGCCATCCACCCAGTCTCTGCTCAGAAACACCAGTGAGTGTGTGTGTATATGGGTGAGTGTGTACCCATTTAGAGTCAGACTTGTGGCACGACCGGTCTCAGAGGCAGGGCACATCCACTGGGGGCCACTGGGAATTGGGCCAGGTAGGGCCCCAAGAGACAGGGGCCAAGCCTTACAGGTGGCTTCTTCACCAGGACCACAGGGGCACCTGGTTGAAAGGGATGAATGGGGCAGACCGGGATGGAAGAGCTGTCAGTTCAAAACCAAAAGGCCTTTTAATTTTTAAAAAACTCAGATCTTTACCCAACATTGGTGCAGAAACAGCACCATTCTAGAACCTTCCCAGTGATGAAAAGTTCTCTTGCCCTGTTTCTCCAGGGACTACCCTGGCCCTTGTTATCTGTGATGGTGCATGGGGGCATCTCCAGAATGCAGCCACTCAAGAATAGCAATGGGGGGGGTGCTCTTTAGAGGGCCCTAGGCTGGCTGCCACACCCTGGTTGTCAGGGTGGCTCCAGAGCCACCTGTGCATACTGCCTGGACAGGTACCTTTCAGCATCTTCACGGCAACGGTCGTGTATCCTGCTTTGCCTTTTAGCTGGAAAGCTGTTGCCTTAACCACTTTTCCAAATTCACCTTCTCCCAGAGTTTTTCCAAGAACTAAGTTCTTCCGAGGGAATTCCCACTTAGGATCCTCCTATGTGGGGTTGGAGGAAAGGGAAGAAGAGGAGAAGGGAGAAAGTTGGTGAGGGTAAGAGGAAAAGAAGAAGACAAACTCATAAATTAGTCTCCAATGGACAAGCTCTCGTGTGCAAACTGCCACCTGGACTAGTGGGCAATGGTCATCTACCTGCACTGAGAGTGGGACCTCACAGTTGGGCAGGACCTGTACCTTATGGAAAGATAAACGTTGCCACAGAATGGCCTGGACTCTGGATGCCTGGATCCTTGCTTGTCCCCAGTCTACCGAACATGCCCTTGGCCATCTCTGGCCCATGTCCTCGTTTCTCAAACAAGGAGTTTAGGGCTTACTAAGGATGTAGGGGGTGTTCACATAGGAGTGTGGCGTCTTTCCTGGGAGTTGAGCCCAAGCTTCCTGGTACTGTCCACAAGCCACTGATGTCCTACAGACTAGGCCCCAATCTGTCCTCTCCAGAGATTCCTAGGACCCTGTTGGCATTAGCAGCTTATGCTGCCTCCCAGAACAGGACCCCTAACTATGGATGGAAGCGTCCTTTTCTGTGTGGTGCCCCAGAAAAGATATCACTAGGGGGGTTGGAAGCCTCCATCCTGACATGTGGAAGAGGCTATTCCTCTCATGGGACTGGCCATTTCCTTGAACCTGCATCCACCTGCCACCATGCTCCCCTCTACCCATCCTGCCTTCCTACTAAAATCCCACTCAAGACTACTGTGGGGGGGGTGCCTGGGTGGCTCAGTCAGTTGGGCATCAGTCAGTTGAGCCTTTGGCTCAGGTTATGATCCCAGAGTCCTGGGATCCAGCCCTGCATCAGAGACTGCTCAGCAGGGACCCTGCCTCTCCCTCTCCCTGCCACTCTGCTTACTTGTTTGTGTGCGCGCACAATCTGTCAAATAAATAAATAAAATCTTACAAAAAAAAAAGAAAAGAAAAGATTACTCTGGGACATCTTCCCAGACCCCAGCCTGGCCCCAAATCTTTGAACTCTGACCAGGGAGGCTGAAACCTCCCTTCATGTGCCGGCACTGGGCATCTATTGCCCCAACTCTCCCTGCAGCTGGAGGTGGGTGTGGCCTGGGGGTGCTGCTATGATGCACCCTGCCAGACTCGCCTGACCCCCACAGATGACACCATTGGGTCCTCCGGCCCTGCCAAGCAGAGCCATGTTTTCCAATACCCAAGTATAGCTGTGTTTGCCCTGTGGGCAGAGGTGACCTCCTTTCAGCACTGTATCTAGGGCTCCTGCTGGCCAGCTCCTGGGCATCCTGGTGTTGTCTCGGGTTCTGCAAGAACCCACAGTCAGGGGTGGAGTCGACAACATCATCATTGTTACCCTCGTGTCCTTCCTCCCCATTGCACTGGATAGGCATTCGCTGCATGTGGAAACTGCACTAAGCATGTGTGGATAGCACTGATTTGATTTTCTTTAGGGACATTAAAAATTCTCTCTGCTTTATATAAGAGACAACTAAGATCAAGCAGTTGAGTAATGTGTCCTCAGAGCTGGTCAGTAGGCCCTGGGCTGCAGACTAGGCTCTGGCTTCTCCATGCTGAGGGCCCAAGCTGGCGTAGGCGGAGGGTGGTGTATGTTCACTTGTACAAGCACCTGCCAGCACTGCCCTTCCTGTGTACCTCACTGTACACTGCCTGGGTTTATAAAGGAATCAAGTGGCTCATCCCAGAGGCTGGCTGTGGTGGCAGAGATGCTTTACAGGACAGGGATCACATCCCATCTGTGTAGCGACGGGAACTAGGAAAGCTAGGAGAGAGGCTGCAGTGTCTGCCACCAGTGGGAATGGCTCCCATGGCCCAGGCCCACACTAAGGGGTGAGCACCCTTGGGTAGCACCTCCAACAAACCTTAGCCACCTCCTAGCCCTGGTTGGATACTGCCAAAGGCCAGTGGTTCCTGAATTTTCTGCTTGGAGGCTCTAGTCAAGATGCAATGTTCCCTGCCAGGCCTTGGGGGTGGAGCTTCTATTCACATGCACATCTTCTCAGCCCCTCTTAAGAACCTGGTTTCCTGGAGCACTTGGGTGGCTCAACTGTTGAGCTCTGCCTTTGGCTCAGGGTGTGATCCTGGGGTCCTGGGATCGAGTCCTGCATCAGGCTCCCTGCAGGGAACCTGCTTCTCCATCTGCCTAGGTCTCTGCCTCTCTCCGTGTCTCTCATGAAAAAATAACATCTTTATTTTATTTTTTTAATTATTTTTTAATTTTTATTTATTTATGATAGGCACAGAGAGAGGGAGAGAGGCAGAGACCTAGGCAGAGGGAGAAGCAGGCTCCATGCACCGGGAGCCCGATGTGGGATTCGATCCCGGGTTTCCAGGATCGCACCCTGGGCCAAAGGCAGGCGCGAAACCGCTGCGCCACCCAGGGATCCCAAAAAATAACATCTTTAAAGATTTTAAAAAAGAACCTGGCTTCCAGCTCCTCAGCAGTTGCCAGCAGGGATACAGAAGAAGCAGGGCAGGTTGATGGCAGGCCTAGCAAGGAGGAGGTTCTATGGAGTACCCAGTAACTATGGGCCCAGGCCCTCCCATGGAGAAGGGGATGGGAGCCTGCTGGCTCTGGCTGGCACTCTCTATCAGGCAGCTGGTTACAGAATCCTGGGGCCTGCCTCCTCCACAGCTGGACCAGAGGCCCCATAGCACCTCTTTTTTCACTCCACAGATGAACTCCCCTCCCCACTGCTGCCACCCTGGTCCAGCCCCTGCCCGCCACCATCTTTTGCCTGGATGAGGAGAGCGCCTCATCATAGGGCTCCCACTTTTGCACCCACCCCATAGATGTTTCCACAGAGCAGCCTGCAGAAATGAAGGCAGAATATAGGCTTCCTCTGCTGAACCCCTAAGCCCCAGGGTCCTATCCTCTGAGAATAAAGCCCACAGGCTTCCTCAGGATCTCCGCCCAGTTCTTGGGGCATCCGCAGGACCATGCCCTATCAGGTATGGCAGGCCCACCATCCCAAATCTCAGTCCAACTAAATTAGCACTTATTCTCCACTCTGCTAAACTGCCCCTGTGCCTTTGCAGCCCTCCGCCTGCTGCCCTCCCTAGAAGGCAGCTCCGCGAAGACTGGGGGGGTTGCTCACAGCATCCTCCTGGTGGGTGGATGCATTAGCTGCCTGTGGGCTACAGGACACTCAGCATCAGGGTGCCCTGTGCACCCCTCCCCACACCTCCCAGCTTCCCCAGGCCGGAAGGCAGCCACCTGCAGGGCCTCCAGGAGGGTGGACTCTAATGGCGAGGACCTGCTCAGAGCCTCACCGGGATCTTGAAGGCATTCACAGAGACCTGGTTCTCCCTGGAGTCCAGTGAGGGCGGGCGGGTGCCTGATGAGGAGCAGCTGACTGGGAAGGCCTGGGCGGGCCGGTGGAAGGTCATTTTGGTGGAGGCGATGGGCGGCTTGTGGGCATTCTTGTGGTAGCGGTGGATGCAGAAGGTGGAGAGCAGCATGGAGACGATGAAGGAGAAGAGCACAGCCACTGCAATCGCCATGCGGCAGAACCTATCACACGGTGGGTCTGTGGGCAGGGGTGGCTGTGAGGGGCAGCGCTCCGGAAGGGTGCCCCAGGATCCACAGCTGGAAGGCTGCTGTGGCAAACTGAGCAGCTGGCAAGTGCTGCTGGCGTCAGGATGTGAGAGACATGCAGACACTCACACGGCACTGACTATTTGGCGGGGACTGTGCGTTATGTTTGCCCTACAGAGACTGCTGTCACCCTCCTACAGAAGGGCCAAGAGGTCCAGGGAGTTTAAGCAGCCTGCCTGAGGTCACACAGCAGAGGCAGCATATGCAACGACTGCACCGGCCGTGGAACACTGCACCAAAGCCAGCTGGCCCTGGAGCACTGGTGGGAGGCAGTATTTTCTTTATGAAACTGGGAGAGGGAAGGAAAGTGGCTCTGGACCTAGCACCATGCAGCAACAACTCAACTAGGAGAAAAAATCCTTGGGCTCAGTCATGAAAGCTCCCCGGGTGCCCAGGCCCATGCTGCCCACTGTACCTGCTAGCATGGAAGGAACATCTGCAGGCTGGGGCTGGCAGGGGCGGGGGTTCTGATCTATGGTGCTGGGGCCCAGACAAGGCCCTGGGCAAGGACAATCTGAGTAGATGCCGAATTATTTGGTGGAAGAACTTTCTTTCTTTCTTTCTTTCTTTCTTTCTTTCTTTCTTTCTTTCTTTCTTTCTTTCTTTCTTATCTTTCTTTCTTTCTTTCTTTCTTTCTTTCTTTCTTTCTTTCTTTCTTTCTTTCTTTCTTTTTTTTTTTTTTTGTGGAAGAACTTTCCAGCCCAACTTTAGTCACAGAACTTTGGGCCAGAAGTCACTCTGTAGAGGCCCTGACCTAGATCTGTCTACACAGATTGGGGAATCGAGGCCCAGAGGAAAGGAAGAGGGTCTCTTGGGTTTCACCTGCTTTCCTGCAATTTCCTCCCTGGCTCACTGGGGCTCAGGGAGGTGTGGGGAGCCCTGCCCGGCAGCAGTGCCCCCACTACCCACTCACCCTGGCTGTCTTCAGGCTCGCAGAAGCACTTCTTCTCTTCAGGAAAACAGTTGCAGATTCCGAAGCCAGCTTTTATCCCCCAGCGGTCCCCTGGCTCATGCCCACCGATGATGCTGCCACCCCCTGGTGACAGATGCAGCCCACTAAGCCTCCTGGTGTGACTGGACAAACCAGGACCACCCAGGCGGAAACATGAGAGGTCCCTCCCCACATGATGTCAACATGCTCAGACTTGGGGAGGGCAGTGAACTCTGAAATCTGGGAAACCTGGGCAGGAATCAGCACAGTCTGCCCCCAGTCCAGGTCCCTGGCACCAGCAGATGGGAGCAGGAACCCACAGGCTGCCCAGGGTCCTTGCTGAGGTTACTTTACAAAAGCACAGAAGGGGCAGCAGGGAGACAGGAGAATCAGGGGTTAGGAGCTGTACCCAAGTCAGCTGGCCAGAGAGACACTGGAGAGTGTGGGTCAGGGCACCAGTCTCCAGAGTTTTGATGGAGCAGAGCCCTTTATTCCAAGGAAATGTCAGAAAGTCTTGGTATATGAGACTCAGGGATGAGGCTGGTCTGGCTGAAGGAGGGGTGGGAGTCCAAGCCTCTCCCACTGGCTGGCTACCCCTACCCATGCCAGGCCCTTGAACTTGGTGGGCCCAGTGGTTGCTTACGGAGGCAGTCCTGGGGGCAGATGTTGACATTCCTGCGCTCTACAGCATCGCAGCGGCCATCAGGGCAGGTCTTGACATTGGGGGAGCAGGTGGAGAAGTTTCTGGTGATCCCTATAATACACACGGCAGGCCAGTCACTACCATTTGGGAGTACCCGCCTTGGTCAGACTGCCAGAGCCAGAAGGCGGCATCCCAGGGCCTCCCTGGCCAACTCTGACCCCTCCAGAGGAGCAAACTGAGGCCGGAGCAGAGATTCCATAAGTGGGATCCTTGTGGAGGGCACAGTGTGGACCTGGCTGCTGTCTATGTACCAGTCTTACTGCCTGGGGCCACATGGCCTGGCCTGGGGCCTTCCAGCTAGAGCCTCTCTGTCTCCTGCACATCCCAACTTTGGCTCAGACCTTCCCAAACCCAAAGGGCCCTGCGGTCCCACAATGATGAAGAGCCTGAATGTCCTTGTGCTGCTCATACTCTGCACTCATGCCCACCCTCTCCTTGCATCAGGAACTACAAGTGGGACAGGGCTCTGGACAACAGAGGTGCAGAAGGGAGGGCCATCATAGCGGCCAGCAGGCCCACATGGACCCCATTTCCACTCAGCCACCATTACCCCTCTCAACTGCCTGGCCATAGGCCTGGCTCTGTGTGGGGCCTACCTTTGCCATCTCCCTGTCTCCACTCGCACCTGCCCGTCAGAGAGCCCAGGCCGCCGCACTCTTCACACTCAGGCCGTCTCTTGCTGACTGCACAGGACAGGGGGCAGCCTGGCTCCTCAGCCACATCTGCAGGTGGCAGAAACTGGTCAGAGGGGGCTGGCCTGGACCCAGTGTCCAGCCAGCATCCAGGGGCAGAGAGAAGCCTCGGTAGAGCCTTTCTCATGGGTGAGCCCAGAAGGGCAGGAGTGCCTTAGCACTAGGACACAGGGCAGTGATGGGGCCCCTTGAAGAAGAGGGCTGGGACCGCAGTCATGGCAAGGTGGGGTAAGTATGGAGGGAGGATGTGCAGTGGCTAGTGGCTAGACTCAGCCAAAAACACACACGCCAGTTAAACCTGAATTTCAGATAAACACCGAATACTCACTTTGTGTAACTGTGTCTCTAACACCGCATGGACACCCTTAGAAGTCTGCCTTCTAAGAGACTCTGCAAAGGTTACGTAGGACGTACAACAAAAAATTGCTTGTTCCTTACCTGAAGGTTAAATTTAACCAGGGTCTTGTGCTTTATAAGGCAGCCCTGAAGCAAGTGCATGGACAGAATGCATGGGCAGTGGTGATGGGGAGTAGTGACCATCTACTATGCAGTCACTCTGGGCTACACTGTTTTATCCTCCCAGCCTGGCTATGCAGGGTGCACTGTTATTCTCACTTTATAGGGAAGGATACTCAGGCAGTCTCAGGGACGTTACCAATAGGCGAAGGGGGGCAGGCCTGGCCCCTTCTGTGTGTGAAAAGTCCGTAGTTCTACCACACCCTGCCTGTCCTGACCCTCCATGGGGCCCTGGTACTCACATGTCCCCTCCACAGTGACGACCAGCAGGGCCTGGGTCTGCCTGCCGGTTGGCCGGTCGGCAGCCACCACTGTGTACTGGAGTTGAGAACAATCGAGCCGCTGCAGGGCTTCCGTGTCATTCACATACAGGATCCCTGTGGTGTCCTTGGCTGACGTGACCACCCCCAGGATGCTGCAGTTGGCGCTGGAGAGCTGCAGCTTGTACTGCACGTGGATGCCACTGAACTCCTGGCAGTTTTCCACACAGACCTTCCCAATCTAGGCATGGGGCACAGGGAATGCCTCAGTTGGGTGGTGCACTGGCCTGTGCTGGTGGCCGGAGGGGCTTCTTGGCAGCCTGAAACCTGAACAGTCCCCTACCAGGTCCAGAAATGACAAGTCCCTGTATTCCATGCCCCTGGAACTGGCAGACCCATCTACTTGCCTGGCCCTGGTTCCGTCCATCACACCACCGCCCACCCCTGCTCCTGGGAGCCAGAGGTGAAAGGACACAGGGACTGAGGTTCGGTTTAGAGACTGCCTCAAGAGATGCCCCTTCTCCAGCTCATTCTTTTTTTTTAATATATTCTTTTAAATTTTTTAATTTTTATTTATTTATGATAGTCACACACACAGAGAGAGAGAGAGAGGCAGAGACATAGGCAGAGGGAGAAGCAGGCTCCATGCACCGGGAGCCTGATGTGGGATTCGATCCCGGGTCTCCAGGATCGCGCCCTGGGCCAAAGGCAGACGCCAACCCGCTGCGCCACCCAGGGATCCCTCCAGCTCATTCTTTATTCACTCACTTGTTTTGACATGAAGGCCGAGTGGGTCCCTCCCCTCACCTCTTCTGGCCAGGCCACATTTGTTCTGGGGACCACCAACTGCCACCCTTACTCCAAGTGGCTAGGGTGCTCCACCCCCTGCCCAGGCTACCTGCCGGGGCAGTGAGAGCACTGCACTGGGGGCCACATGATTCATGTACCATAGTTGCCTGTCCTACACTCCAGGGGGCCTTCCTGGGACTGTGGCTGGAAGCCCTGGGAAAGACAAGATGCTTCTCTTGGGGATGCTAGGCTGGTAGTACCATTGCTGGGTCCTGGAGCTGGGCAGCTGAAACTCTCCTTTCTATCCTTTGGCCACTTGAGTTAGAATGAGAGTTTCAGAGGCTTAAACCCAGACTCTGACTAGTTAAGGCTGGGGGGCAGAGGGCAGGGGTGGGGCAGGGTGAGGCTCTGCTTGCGGCCACTTAGCAGGTCCCTGCTCAGCCTTGCTCAGGCCCAGGGCAGAGCCATGCTCCTCTATACCCAGGCCTGACTCCACAGCAAAACCACCTCGTGGATGGTGGCTGTCCCAGCACATCCCCATATAAAGTGTGCTGGCTTCCACTCCCCCATGTGGTCCTCCAAATTGCCCAGGCCACTATCCTCAATTTACAATCATAAAGCCTGGAGAGGGGGTGAAAGATCACAGTGAGGGTGAGGCTAGATTGGGACTCAGGTCCCTATGATTTTTGAGGGTGTTGGAGTACACGTCTTCTGCAGTGCTTGTTCCCATTCAGTAGCTCCTCGGAGACCCTTCGGGCCCCTCTGCCTTGCCACCTCTCACCATTCTTGACCTCTGCCTCCATAAAAGACCTTGGATGGCAGGTCAGGGAGCTGGGACATGTCCAAGGGTGGGGTCCTTTGTGTTTTGGACCTGGGTGTCTGTCAGGGCTGGAGGGGGCACGGGAACCAACCACAGAGACAGGAACAACTGGAAATAGCCCTAAGCAGGACCTTCTGAAGGGGATGTGTCTGAAGCCACTCCATCAGGAAGGAGCAGAAAGTCCTATGCATGCTGCAATTCCAAGTATAATGACAAAAGTCCTTAAGAGAAATATTCTAGAAAGAACTGTATCAAAATGATAAGCACTAGCTGACAGGGTGAGAAGGGATCAGTCCTCTCCGTCCCTTGTCTTCTTTAATGGATACTTATTACTTTATGTTTTTTCCACTTCTCATTGTTTTCCAACGACAAACACAAGACAGGCTCTAGTAAAGGCACTTGCAGCAGGTAAAGTGGAAGTGTTCCCAGCCTTTCCCCGCAGAGGGCGCCACTGCTTACTGCCTGCATTTACAGATGGGCAAATTCCATTAATGAAAATTTGGTTTTGAACGTAAGGAGCCACATGAGGCCCGTATTTTTACAAACCACTTTCTGGTTAATAATTTACCAGGAAGGGATCCCTGGGTGGCGCAGCGGTTGGGCGCCTGCCTTTGGCCCAGGGCGCGATCCTGGAGACCCGGGATCGAATCCCACGTCGGGCTCCCGGTGCATGGGGCCTGCTTCTCCCTCTGCCTGTGTCTCTGCCTCTCTCTCTCTCTCTGTGACTATCATAAATAAATAATAAAAAAAAATTTAAAAATAATTTACCAGGAAGATTTAAGTCTACCATATGTAGATCTAGCTGGCATTGCTCTTATGTTAGGACAAAACGCGTTTTAAAGATAAGAATGGAAGAGGGCAAAAAGGAGACCCCTGGTGCCCACCACCCCTGCCCAGGACTCTACCAACTCCGCCATGGTCCAGCTTCCCCAGACCTGTGCCCATGGCTCCCCCTGGGCCACTCTGTGTACTCACTCCAGGGAAGGAGGGTCTCTCAACCCCAGCCCTGCTTGCAATCTGTTAAACAGAGTGCCCTCCCATCGGGGGTCCTCTGCCCCTGCAGGCCTCTTCCCAGGCCAGGCATCGGGCTGCAGGCTCACCTGGGCAAAGCGGCGGGCCCGTCTGCTCACAGTGAAGGTGTAGGCGCTGGGTAAGTGCAGGCTGACAGGCAGCACCGTCACGTTGAAGTGGAGCAAGAGGATGTCCTCCCCGGGACCCTGGAAGTCCAAGTCATTGACCAGAACGGTCAGCTGCAGGGAGCGGCTCTCCGAGATGGGGAGTCTCCGGTTGAGAACCAGCCCTGTGGGTGGGAGCACACTGATGACTCCCTAATTGCTGCAGGCCTAGGACCACTGCTCCATGCCACTGCGGGCCTCCTCCCAGCCACATGCCTAGCATGCACACCCATGTGTGCAAACACAGACTTTCACACTTATGCTGTGTGGATAACAGACTTGGCAGGTGGTGTTAAGTTAGAACCACTGTTTAAATGTTGGCCCTGTGCTGAGCTGGAAGCCAAGAGAACCCTTCATAGCTGGGAGGTAACCTGTACCTATGTGTGGTATGTAGGTACATGTGTGGTGGGGTGTCTGTGTGCGTTGTGTATAGGGTCTACATGTGTACATGGAGTATGTATGTGTGGGGTATAGGCATACACAAGATAAAGATCTACCACCACTGAGGCCCTGGGAAGACTATACTGGCCTCCATTCCTCCAGAGCCTGGAGCCTGCACGTTTCTGTACCTGCTATATGCCACGGCTATGGTCCTAGTTTTGCAGAGACAGAACGATAGGGGAGGTTTTCGTACACATGCTGTATACAATGAGTGAGCCTGGGCAGGGATAACATCTTCCCTTGTACAGGCAAGGAGACTTTCAAAGGCTCAATGGGGGTGGAGAGGATGAGAAACAAACAGGATAGGTCCAGGCACAAAGGGGTAATGGTACCAGCGGTTCTGGGATCCCTCAGAAGCAGATCTCAAAACAAGGATTCAAGTGCAAGTTGGGTATTTGGAAGGTGATTCTAGAAAAATATGGGCAACAGGGTGGAGGAGGCAAGGCAGCTGATGAAGGTGCCCCAACCTGCAGGTGAGCACCATGCATCCCTGGAGCTTAGTTCTGTGGTACATTCCAGAAGCCAGATAGGACAATCTTTGTGGAATCCTCTGACTCAAGCACACAGAGCTGCCATTATATACTAACCTACTAATAGAGAACTATGGGGACAAGGGAGAAATAATCCCCAAGCACTTAGGCACCTTGGGGGCCCACAAAGCAGAGGCCAGAGGAAGGCCCCAGGCAATGATGTCTGTTTGTAGTGGGCAGTGAGCCCTGGCACAGTCAGCACTTCCCTGGACCTGGGAAGTCCATCTGCCAGGAGGCAGCTCAAGGAGAGAAGAAAGCCTGTAAAAACCCACCAGTGTGGCCAAGGTGAGCCCAGTAAAGACAATGAAGGGCTGGGTAGGGTGGAAGGATCTGTAGCCTGGGGCTCAGAGGCCAGGACAGGTGTCTGTGTGTGTAGGGTGCTGTTGGAAGAGTGGACTGCCAGTTCCCTAGGGGGCCCAGCCAGGCCATGCCTGGCCCCTCTTACTGTAGTCATGCACAGTTGCCCGCACAAAGCTGCCATTGGCCTGGACCAAGGTCTCGCTGGGTGAGTGTTCCACACGAAATGTCCGGAGGGCCCAGGCATCCCCAGAGAGTAGTGTACTTGTGTATCGCCTCAGGAGCTCCCCAGATGCTGGTACCACGTCCGCGTCAAAGACATGTATTGTGGCCACCACAGTGCCCTGCAGACAACAGGATGCCAGTCAGAGCTGGTGAGAGGGACCCCTCTGAGACCCTGGAGCCTGAGACTTCAGAAGGGCACATGCCCTACCGGTGGGCCAAGCTATGTAGTCAGAGCCAACTCTAACAACAGACTGACCTGTGTTAGAGTTCCCATGGGGTCCCTTGCAAGTCTGGCCCAGTCACCATCCCTAGGCCACTGTGTCTCACCTGTGCAACAGGTGTGATAGGCATCTACAGACTTCCGGTAGGAAGAGACTTTTAAAGCAGATGTCCAGGTGCTCTGCTGACAGGCTTTACCAGGTCCCTTAGGAGAACAGTAGGCCAGGCCACCCAGGGTGGGGTTAGCTCTCTGTCACACTGAGATAGTTGGCAGAAGCAGAGTCAAGCCCCGGTGTACACCAGAATGTTCTCTTCCAAGTACCTTCCATATACCAGGCTGGGAGGGGATCACAAGAAAAGTTCAGAGCAGTCACAGGGCATATTTGCTTTCGCTGCTAACTAGACTCTGTTGTTACCCCAAGGCAAGCCCTTTCAAGCTTATGGGGTCTTTACCAATGAGCTGTGCTTTCCTCCCGCCAGCCCATCCGCCAAACCAGCACCCGGGGTGCGGGGTGCGTGGAGAGGCAGGTAACACCCAGCTCCCATTGTGCCCCTCGCCGGCCGGCTGCAGGACGCCCAAGGCCCAGCAGGTGGCAGTCACGCTCCACCAGTGTGGACCAGCGCCCGGGCAGGCCGCGGTGGGCGGAGCCGTGCAGGGAGATCCCAGCCAGAACCGCTCAGGAGTCTCTCTGAGACCTCCAGTGAGGGCTGACAGCGGGGGAAGGGAGCGCCCTCCTGGGCAACTGTCCTCTCCCCGCCGCGGGGTAGCACCGCTGTGCCTACCGGCAGCGGCACAGGTGCGCCCCGGTACCTGATGCAAGCGCTTGGCCTTGACAGCCTGGTCAGGCACATGCTAGGCATCCAGGGTCCCCAGACACTGTCATAGGCCAGCGGGGCTGGCCTCCCCTCTCCTCTGCTACCCCCGAGACAGGCAGAAAGCCCCAAGAAAGCCCTGGGCCGGCAAATGAAAGACACATATCTGGAAGGATGGTCAGCCACGTGGCTGGATGGCTAGACGGACGGACCTGAACAGACCCAGAATAGATGGTGGGCGGAGTGGCAGAGGCCCAACAGATGGACGACAGACAAGACACAAGCACAGGCGAGGCAGACAGGCACCTCCTTCCTCTTGAACTCCACCACGGCGCTGGCAGTGTCGAAGCCCCCGAGGGAGGTGGGCGCCGAGTCGTCCTCGTCATACACGGTCACGGGGAAGGGCACCATCACCACCTCCTCTTTACGCGCAGCGACGCGCACGGTGCACGCGGCCACCAGCTCATACTTCTCCCGCAGCTCACGGTCCAGGGCCCAGCGCGTGCTCACCTCCAGGCTGTCCGGGGCGCAACGGAAGGGCAGATTCTCACCTACACACCAAGCAGACCAGGAACCCCAACATGACTTCCCTCCAGGAATCAGGGTGAGCTAGCTGTCTTTTTCTGGGCCCGCCAGGAGTGGCTGCAGGGGAGGGGGGCTCTGCGGGTCCAAGCTGGGGACCATGCCAGCCCTGCCCTGAGCTCCTCCTCCCCGGCTCCAGATTGGGGGAGGGGCACAGAGCTCCAAGCACCTGTATGCAGTGATGACTGTGCTCTAATGAGCTTTTCCTGTGCCTGCCAGTTTCCCCACCTCCATACTGATGGGGGAGGGGAACACCAGCTCAACCAGGCTGTAGGCCCAGAGATACAGCTCCTAGCACTGGCTGGCTTTTGAAAAAAAAACAGGCGATTTTTAAATTACGGAACTAGTACGTGCTCATTTTAGAGAACATGAGAAATAAAGCCACTATTCCACCATCTGAAAACAAACACGGTGGACTTTTAGTGTGTGACTGGAAGTTAACACACAAATGCTTCCAATTGCCTTCTTTGTACCCCTGCTTTACACCTCCTGGCCGTGTGATCCCAGACTGGTTGTTCCGCCTCTCTGTGCCCCAGTTTCCTCACCAGAAGACACGATAGATGAAGGCTAACATGCCTGCTCCTCACTAGGCACTGCCATATGGTCAGTGATTCGTGTATCTTCCCACAACCTGGTGAGGGGAGGACCAGTCGTGATAGCACACTCTTCAATCCAAGCCTGTCCTGAAATTCATCCTTCAGGAATAACTCATCCTTCAGGAAAAAGGGGGAAATGCTGAAGGCTTGAAGGTCCACACTGACCACCCTCACAGCCAAGCATGCAGGGTTATGTCAGCTCCACTGCATGGGAGAGCAAGCATCCCTCGGTCCCTCACATCAGAGCCACATATTATATGTGAATTACACCTGGGAAATGCTTATCATATGTTTCTCTCTGTTGTTTATGGTTACAAAACACATGCTCAACAAAATTTAATTATGTAATCTTCATGAGGAAGGGCAGCCTGCTAAACCTGATGTGTGGCTGACAACCTTGCACAAAGACATTTAGCCCAGCTGCAGGGCAAATGGAAGGAGGCTGGGGGAGTGGATGGCTCCTTTCCTTACCTTACTGAGATCTGCTTTAACATCATTGCCATGTGTATGCAATTAAACCTGCTGTGAATCCACGTCCCCCGGGCTAGCAGTGTGACTTCTGTGTCCCACCTCCTTGCTTTGGATATTTCGATGGTGCCTCCTGTCATGGATCTGTTCATGTGGCTTCTCTCAACTCCCTCGGGATCTACTGCCTGCTCTCACCTTGGCCAGCCTCCCCAGGGCCATCTTGTGGCCAAGTTGGCTGCCCTTGCAGCTGCTCAGGTGGAATCCTGGAACCACACTGACTCCCCTCTTTCCCTTAACACCCACATCCAACTCATCAAGGAATCATGCTGGATCTTCCTTCAAAACATGCCCAGAAGCCACCTGCTTCTCGCTGCTCTGTGGCTTCCACCCTTCTTCCAGTCTTCATTCTGTTGCTTAGGGATTTCTCAGGTAGTGACCCTGCTTCCACCCTCCCCTGCCCATACGGAATCATTCCTAGCATAGCAGCTGGAATAATCCTTTAGGGGTAAGGCAGGTCTTGTCAGTGCCACCCCCTATAAGCCTTCCATGACTCCCCAGTCCCTCAAGGGGAAATCCTCAGGAACTTCTGTATCTTCATGTGCCTCTACTCTCCCCAGTCCAGCCACACAGTGGCCCCGCCACAGCGATCAAAGGGGCTAGCGCAACTTGCCTGGTGCCCTCCCACCTTGGCTCCAGTGCTCCCTTCCCCAGCCAGGGCACAGAAGACCACAGTCTCCACCACTCCACATTCCTGGAACTTTACTTCCCAACTAGCATGTTCCAGAGATCGCCTCCATTGCCTTGGCATGAGCATGGCCTCCACTTCCCAGGGGTAATGGAGGCTCTAGGCAGGCAAGATTGTGACTTATTTTGTTCACTGTCACATCTTTAGCCCTTAGAACGGTACTTGGTTCATGACAGGCACACAAGAAATATTTCTGGGATATTAAATGAAAGGATGGTGTGGTGGTGAAGAGTATACCAGATGGCTGTCAAGAGCTGGCGGTGCCATACCTGGCACACAGCAGCACCAAGGGTCACTCTGCGAGGTCAGCACTCACCTTCTAGGAGCTTGTAGGACACGCTGATGTTGGGGCAGAGGAACTGCACGGGCAGCAGACGGAATTGGTGGAAGGTGCCGGGAGGCCTGTTCTCTCGAATGCGGAAGGAGACACCAGTCTCAGGGAAGCAGAGCTCCCGGGGTTTGAGGGAACCACAAGCTGGGAAGGAGGTGTTAATGAAGGAGAAGTACACACGGGCACAGCCTGGCCACTGGCACTCGCCCTCACGCAGGGATGCAGATGACAGGAAGACCTGGACGTAGATGGTGAGCACAGGGAAGCCGCCATCTGTAGACAGAGAAGTCAGGCCTGGTGGGGCATCACCATACCAGCAGGGGAGGGGGCAGGAGCTCCAGGGCTGGTGGAAAGTCCAGTCCTCACCCTTGTCCACAGGGCTCCACTGGGCTCTCTACGCTGCCTGGCCACCTCCTGCCTGCCCTGAGCTGCCCTAGACCTGGTGCCTGTCTCTGCTCATGGTCCCATGGTTCTGCTCCCTCTGCCTTGGGTGCCTCACAGGCCTGCCTCTCTTGTCATTCAGGTCTCAGCTCAAATACCACTCCCTCAGGTGCTCTGAGCACTGGGGTCTACTATTCCTCCTATTTCTCCCCACCAGCCTCTACTGCATCATTGCCCCCTCAGAGGGGTGCCCTGAGTCCTGGGTCTAATAGCAGGTGGAGAGCTTTGCCAGGCTGGTTTCTACTTTGCATGCCGCACAGTACTGCATGGGGGGGGGGGTCTTCACCCTCCCCAACCCTCCCCAAGGGCTTTCCTCATCGGCACCACTGCAGAGACACACCCATAGACAGAGGACAGACTTTCCCAGCACCTGGAGGGGGGAATTTCCAGCAAACTCCATCATGGAGGCTCTTTCTCCAACAAGGTCTGGATCTCTGCCAGAGTGATAAGGACTCTTTCCTGGGTCCTCTCTCTCAGCCCCAGGATAGTGGCCACTCCCCTATGTTTGCACCTCACCCTTCATTCTTACACAGCAGGGATCATACAGGAGCCACCTTCCCGAGCCTCAGTGTGGGTGTGATGTGGGCTGTGAGAGAAGAAGACAGGGTGGGGTCAGGCAGCTTCCTTACTGCGGATGCTGAGCTTCTCCCAGGTGCTGTGATCCAGGCTCTGGTTAAGGTAGAGAAGGCCTGTGTCCTCCTCGATGCGGATCCAGTCGTTCTCATGCAGCCTTGCACGGTAGGCGATGCCGTAAAGGTGCTGGCCTAGGCGGAAGCTAGGCACCTCCTCGGGGATGTCCCGCAGGGCATGGACATAGAGCAGGGGCATGCCAGATGGCTGGCCCACATACAGCTTCTCCCAATAAGCATCCCTGGAGAAGTAGAGTCCCAGTGGAGCTGCAGAAAGCAGGGAAGCATGTGAGGGAGGGAGTGGTGATGACAATATCCAGAGCAGACCTCCCAGGCAGACCAGCACTCTCTAGCAGCTTTAGTTCACACTTTGATAAAAGGTTCTCTATGGACCAAAAATTTTACTAACTAAAATTCCAATCTAGCATAAGTAATAGTTTATAAGCAAAACTGTGTGTAAGTTAGGAGTCTCCTCATTCTGAAATTATAGGAAAGAGATCTCAGCCTCCAGAATTTATAGAATTAAAGGCTTTCATACAGAAATACAGAAATAAATAAAATTCTGATCTTCGTAGGACTTTCTCACCTATAATCCTAACATCAACACACAAACAACTATCTGTGTAGCTAAACACAAGCTGAAAGTGGATTGCTGTAAAACAGATAAAGGGAGAAGGAGGCAGTATAAAACCACTATAAAATCATTCTCAATTATCCAAGTTTGATAAAAGCTGGGAGTTTACCCTGGTTTCTCACCAAATCACCTGAACCCAAGGTTTTCAAGTGTACACGAGGATGCCAGACAAGCAGGGCAGGCAACAATCACCTAAAATGAACCAGGACACCTTATTCATTCATTCATTTATAAGATTTATTAATTTTAGAGAGACAGCGTGCACATGCAAGTGTATGCATATTGGGGGAGGGGCAGAGAGAGAGAATCTTCAAGCAGTTTTCCCCACTGTGCTTGGAGCCTGTAGTCGGGCTTGATCTCATCACCTATGAGATCATAACCTGAGCCAAAACCAAGAGCCAGACACTTGATCAACTGGGCCACCTAGGTGTCCCTGGACCCGGGCGCTTTATAAGAGAAACAAATCTTTATCTAAAGTTAAACACTCCTACCGTTTGACCCAGAAATCCCACTGAATTTATCCAAGAGAAATGAAAACATATGTCCATTAAATGACCTATTCACAAACGGCAGGGTTATTCACACAGTCAAGAACTGGCAACAGCCCAGATGCCCTTCAGCAGGTCAGTGGATATGCAAAGTGTAGTTTTCACACCACGGAATCCTATGCAGCAATAAAAAAGGTGAACTACTGATACACACAACAACCTGGAAAGATATGTAAGACATCATGCCAAAGAGAAGAAGCCAGGCACAAAAGAACACACATGGCATGATTCTAACTAATTTTAGGTAACAGAAAGTAGACTGGCTACCTTTTAGGGGTGGGAGGAGGCAAAGGGCTGGAAAGGGCAGAAAGGAACATTCTGGGGAATGTAGGTCCCACGTCCTGATAGCAGTGTGGGTCTTAGCTGACAATGTACAGCTAAGGGTTGTGCATTTCAACTTAGGTACATTTTCCCTAAAAACCCGATCACCAAGGGACTGTGGGTAGAGAGAGCCATGGTTGCCTCAAGGGAGAGGATGTTGAACATGGCCTTGCTGGGTAAGCTCATGTAGGACCTCACTACTCTGCTGACTTTGTGTAAGATCAACATTTCTCATATTAAAAAGTTTTTAAAAATAGAATTTCCAATTAGGATAAATAGACGAACAATGCTTGAAAACCACTAAAACCCTGCAAATACTCTATAATGCATAGAAAGTACCCAATACACAATGCAAACATTAGAACTACCTGTGGATTTGCTCTCGTGTAGCCAATTTATCTTTTCAATAAACTTGTTTCTACCTAGACCCCACTCTTCTCATAGCTGTTGGGGTTAGCAGCCAGGCCAGTTTGCACCAACAGAGGACACTCCCAGCACCACTTGGGGCCCCAAGGACACATTTGGGTATGGGGAATCAAGTGCCAAGTGGAATCAGGTGAAGACACCAAGTAATCCCTTTCCAGGTCCCCAGACATGATAAAACAATAAGCAAACAGGAAGGCTGCCTGCACTGTAGAATGTTTTCCAGGATGACTTCAAAAGGCAGCCAAGGCTGCGAGTACCAACTTGGGGGAAGCGTGCATTTGGCCCCACCTGCTCCCTGCCAGACAGGCCTGGACTGGGAAGGAGCGAGAGGGGAGAGAGGGAGAAGGAAGCGGGGAAGAGAAGGAGAGAGAGAAGAGAGGGAGAAAGGGAGAGAAGGGAGATAGATGCTCTGGCCAGAGCCAAGGGCATGAACCCCACACTAACCACAGAGATGGAGAGAAGTGGGGTGGAGGCACGACAACATTCATAGAGTGGCCTTTCAGACCTTCTCTAGGAGAGGTCTTCTTGGAGTGGGACCTAGAATTACTTGGTCCCTATGGGTGCAGTTCAGAGAGGCCCTCCGAGGAGCCTGCCCTGTGCTCTGAGCTAAGGTTTCTTGGGGGAAGGATCTACTCCAAAGTGTCACATTGGCTGCCATTCAAGGGGGAGGCAACTTATGGAGCGCCATGAAGTCACACTGGGGAGGGAGTGCTGAGACCATGCTTCCCCCACCCTGGGGTCTCACCAGCAGACACTATGGGCAGGAGCTAGCTTGAATGCCACCTGAATCTCCCCACATCCCCCACTGGCCAGGAGGACACAGGTTCTCAGATGCACTCAGGGCTGACCTCCTTGGGATTCAGTGGCTGCCAGGTAACAGGGACAGGAGGGCAGCTCAGAGAGCTGTAATGGCTGGCCTGCTGAAGTGAGACACGAGCACAAGGCTGAGCTGAGTGATGGGCCATGGCTGATAGGTCCTTGGAGGGTCCCTGCACAGGTAGGATCCCTTCCAGAGGCTTGCATGTCCCACGAGAGGCATTCACACACCTCACAGAGTGGAGCCCTAAAGGGGACCCTACTGACTCATCAAGTCATGGCTCAGACAAAGACAGAAATGCTCCCTGTGTGTGAGGAGCCACCCACAGGGAGGGGACAGTGGTAGAGGAGTCCCAGATGGGGCTTGGCAGCCACCTCCCACCAGGAGTGTGCCAGAGCCTGCTCTGTGCTGCCTGGCAGGGTGACTCCTGGCTTGTGCTCCTCAGCGGGGCCATCCAGTCTCCCCCACAGAAATCTGATATTATAGGGGCTCCCAACCCATGGCAGCATTCCAGCACGGCCGAGTCCTGGAAGGCAGGTTCAGAAGGGGAATCAGAGCCACGCACAGCACTGCTGCTCCACAACAGGGGACTGGATCATGAGCAGCAGCCAGCTAGGCTTCCTTGCCATCCAACATTCCATGAAGGTTCCACAAGTCAGAGCATCCAGCAGGAGCTCAAAGTGAGGGCTGGGGCAGGGGTGTTAGGGTGTTAGGGAAGGTGATATTCACTGCCCCACGGACAGAAAGAATGACTCTCTTCCCCCCACAACCTTCTGAAGATGCTGGCCCCCTGCAGGCTGCTGCTGCCTCTCAAAGGTGGAGTGTAGGGTGAGCACAACCTGGCTGGATGGCTCTGGGAGGCAACACAGGACAAGGCTAATCCTCCATGCATACATGTTGACCTTTCATCCTCTCCACAGCTCCAGACAGACAGTGTCAGGACCACTGCTTCCCAAACACAGACAATGTGCTCTCCCGTCTCCCACCCCTCCCACCAGCCCACAGACTGCCCTCTGCCATCCCCAGTGCAAGTTGCCATGCTCCCACACCTCCCTCAAGTGGATGATGCCACACTGCTCAAGGGGCCTTCCTGAGCCCACTCTTAACCCAAGGCCACATGTACAGAGTAACCAGGGTCAGTCGGATCATGTTACTCTCTGCTTGAAGCCCTGTATTAAGTGCCCATAGCTTGTAGAATAAAACAGAGCTTCTTACCAGGGATGAGGCCCCAACTGTCCTCCCCACTCTCTCGAGCACCCGCCTTCTAGGAATATCAGCCAATTCACTATGTATGAGCTGAAAGAACAGACAAATGAGTGAACCAGTGAAGGCAATAATGAAGGAGCAAACCAATATATACATGGTTTCACAAAGGGAGAGGAATCTGAGGCTTTTGGGAAATGGTACAAATTTGGGAAGAGGGAGAGGGTGTAGCTAAGATACCCTGGCTGGGTCTGATGGGCACTGGGAGCCACAGGTGCAGAGTCAGCAGCAGGATGAGCTGGAAGAGCCACCTGGATGCTCCTCCTATGCTCACAAGACTCATAAGGGACATGTGGTGCCCTCCAGTGCACTAGCCATCTTGGTGGGGCCAGTGGTGGGTGCTGAGCAAACAGCCACCAGGCTGACAACAAAACCTCTGATGCCTGCTCAGGAAATGACTTACTGGTGACTGAGGAACACTGCCAACTGGAGATGGTGGACAGAATGTGTGTGCTCACTTACACACACACACACACACACACACACACGCATGTGGGCTCACTCTGCAATCACTATGCTTTGTCTCAGTAGGAGGTTCTGCTTTTACAAAGGATTATAATGTACAGATCAAATTTGCAAATCAATTTTATAAATAACAGGTTTGGGAAGCATACAAGGGAATCCCAGTTTTTACAATTAATTGTGGTAAAATACACATAAAAGTAATCATCTTAATTACTTAATTATTTTAATGTCCCAACAAGGACATCAGTCACCATTACAGCAGTGCAGCTTCAGTTCCAGTCTTCCACTCACTCCCAAAATGCTGCCAGCAGCATGCAGTGGGCAGCCTGTGCCACCATGGCCACAAGGTTGGGTGGCCATCCTGGTGTGGGCTGGGCACACAGCAAGGGCAAACTGGATAGGCCATCACACAAGGAGGAGCAGGTGGGCATCCCGGCACATCCTGGGTGCCTGAATTTCCCATGATGAGCTCTGGGGCTCTGTTCCCAAAGGTTCTCTCTGGCACAGACCCCAGGGCTCCTGCCTGTCTGGCCAGGGGCACACACAGCTCTCAAGGCCCACCACATCCCTCCCTCCTGCCTCAGTCCTCACTGTGTGGTTCATGGCAGGGAAGGGCAGGGAGCCCTATGTGGGGTGAACTATATCCTCGGACACCTGTCCTGTTGGGCCCTGACTGTAAAAGGTGGCTGGTAGCCTGGGTGAGCAGCTGGATGGAGGAAGAGAGACCTGGAAGCCAGCCCTTGCCTCAGAGATGCCACTCTGCACACACAGGCACACCCCACTACCTTTGTGAAAAGCTCTTCCTTGCACACCTCGCCAGAGCTCTTGTCCTTGGCCAGGAACGTCACTCCCCCCGTTCAACGACGGGAAAGAGAAGCTGAGGTTCACCTCTCACACTCGGGTGGAAGTGCAGTCAGGGCCCAGGTCTCCTGAAACTGCTTGTATCGCCTACGTAGACCTCTGCCAAAAGTGGGGAAGGGGTCTGGGCATGGTTGAAGTTTGGGGGAATGAGGCCAATGACTGAGGTCTACAGCCCGGGTAGCATGGGAGCCAGTAGTCCAGATGCACTCTTTGCACACAGGCCCCTGCTTTCTGCTCTGAGGGGCCTGGGCCCCAGGCTGTACTCCGCATGCACCCGCAACCACCGCCCACACTTCCACACCAGTCCAGGCCAGCTGCAGTAGCCTCACTGAGATGATGGACGCTCCTGCCCAAATGTGATTTTCCAGCTGCTGCTGAGTTAATCACCAGCCTCACTGGCAGTTCCTTCCGGCTTCTATGCAAAGGAAACTGCCAATTAGGTTGCAATTAATTTCTTACCCGGGGCGAGGCCTGGATGGAAAAAGACTGGCCACCCCAAGTGGCCTGCTGATGACTGTGTGTGGGTCACCAGGCCCCCTTGGCTCCAGGACTCTCCTGCCCTAGGCCCCAGCTGACTCCGGGTGTGCTGGCCCTGGCCTGGGGGTGACTGGCCAGGACATCACCAGCTTTGACTCTGGTGCCTCTGCTTGGGGAACTGTCCCTCATGCTCCCAGAAGGGCACAGTGACTTAGATCTAAACAAATGTGTCACCCCACCTACCTTGAGTTCCTGAACAGAGATGGTCCTGCTCATTTTTGTCTTCCCCCTAGCACTCTTTGTGCAACATTAACTAGCAAGAATTCTACAGTACACTTTTGGCGAGAGACTCTGTTCTAAAGTACTTCCCGTGCATTGTTCCATTTAATTAACACAACTGCCAGAAGTAGGGATGATTATGATGCTTGTCTTGCAGAGGGGGAAACTGAGGCAGAGAGAGACTAAGTACTATGCCCAAGGCCATTCAGACGGTAAGCCAAGACTTAAGCTAAGGGTCCTGCCTTGGGTGGTATGCGTGGCCGCCAAGCCCTTCTGCTCAGTGACGGCTGTATGTGCGCACACACGTGCAGAGAAGCCAGGGCACTAGGACCTGGGACACCAACCCACCTGCTTCCAGACCAGCTAGAAAATGCCATCATACATAACCATCCATACCTCCCTTAGCCTCTTCTAAAAAGCAGGTGCCCTAGAAGTTACCTGGTGTAAATATGTTAACATTTCAATGAAATGGGGTGAAGCTCAGGTAAGTGTGATGGGGAGTCTGCTCAGGCATTATCTGTCTGACGAGGACAGACACAGTAATGGTTGTGGCCTCAGAGGGGGCACCTGGCAGCTGCCCAACGATGCTAGGGGCCTGACGTGTCCTGCTGGATACAGAACTGAGCCTCGAGGAATCCTTCCCTCCATCCCACTGGGTGCTATTTTCACCAAATACTTGAAAAGGTGGAATCAGCAAAGTCTAGCTTCTGCATATGTATGGCGACCCATGACTCCTACCTCCTGGGGGGTGGTCGGGGCAGCCCCTGGGAAGGTAGTACCTATACAGGCTGACTGGGACCAAAGCATCTGCACAAGCCAGCTATAGCGTGTTGGTCAGAGCAGGGCCTACTGAGACTGCTATCACTCGATGGGGGCTGGAAGGCCACCTTATGGTCTGGATGTGCTTCCTTGTCAAGTCTGAGAGAACTAGAAAGGGCCCTCTCCAAGGAAGGCCCTTTTCTCAGGGATTCAAGGAACAGGCCTGGCCTCTTGCCCCCAGTACACACTCCTTCCTACGTGCGGCAGGTTAGGGATGTCACAGTACTTCCACCGGGAGCTCCCCCTTACTCCCTCCCTGCAGCTTTGGACCTGCTCCTCCCTCCTCTCCGTATTCCCCACTGTAAGCCAGGACAGGTGCAGTCAGAGTCAACAGCAGGTGAGACCCCACCCCCCCACCCCCACCGCCCCGGCAGGGCCACCGCGATCCCTGGAGCAGAAGCTGGGTTCTCTCTGGGGATGTGGGAGGCCTCAAAGAAGGCCCAAGAGTCTGCTCTGCTGGGAGGGTGTAAGGAAGAGAGCTGGGGAAGCCTCTGAGAGGGGCAGATTCCAACATAGCACGGACCTGGGGCCAGAGAAGTCAGCAGGTCTTAAGGGTCCACTGCCCACCTAGGGCTTTCCCCATCTATATGGTTTCCCTGTCTATACAAGGACAAGGTTGCATCTGATGCTGAGGCTCCTTTTCATTATGATTCCCATATGAGTTTATGTGATAGAATTTATAGAATGAACTTCCTGACCAGGGACAAGTGGCAGGATGGTGGTGGGCATGATGGAAACTGGGGTGGGCTTTGACCTAGGTGGTCTCTGTGCAGGGGGAGGGGGCTGGGCCATGTGATAGAATAGGATTAGAATCACAATTGTCTTCCTAGACCACCAATGATAAGGCAAAAAGACATGAGCCTAGATCCAAGAGAGAGATTTTAGTGTAACACACGGAAGCAGAAAGACAAGGGCAGAGCTGGGCCCAAGCCCATACCCCTTCACTAGGCCTCTCTGTGTGTCCAGCTTGGCATGCAGCCTTTCCAGGTCCGTTCCCAGCTGTGAACCAGGACAGGAACCCCTCCTTGGAAGCGTGGTTGGGACAGGCCAGGTACAGAGCACCTGCAGACAGAAGCAGTTCTCTGTTCTCCCTCCTCCACTCTTCCTCTCCCACTCTGGAGGTGCATCTGCCTGGAGCCCACTAAGCCTTCCAGTTACTCCTCAGCCAAGGTCTGCCCAGCTCCGTGCCACTGCCAAACACTCCTGTAGCTTGTGGGTGCAAGGGGGAGCAAATGCCCCAGAACACACTGCTGTCCCAGGAAAATGGCTTCTAGAGACCAGCAGCATGATATCACACAGCTACAATTACGATAATCAACTTACACCGGATCTGCCTGGTTATTTTTAGAGTCAAGATTGAGGTGTAGCAAGACAGGGCAGCCCTGAGTTCCCCTGCTGAGTCCTGCCTTGTCAGGTGGGCTGGGTGGGTTGCTGATTCCCGGCACCCCTCCTTTCTCTGGTCTTTCACAGGGTGATCCCTGGGCTGGGGCATCTTACACACAAATTGTGATGCCATTGTTTCTGGGGCATTCGAGCTTAATGTGTCTCAGGGTCCAGGTCTTCTGAGAATGTCCTCAGGGTCCCAGTGGGGTTATGGTGACTCAGCAGCAACCCCCCTCCCCCGCCCCAAACATCAGGTGAACCTAGGTCCTCAAAAGGGATCTAGGCCTCTCAGTGACAGAAAGGCTAGTGACACAGTGAAATGCTAATGACACAAAAGGGCTTCTGAGGAATACCCGGTGGAGGTTTGATGAAGCAAGGTAAACCCCATAACCTAAAGAACCCTCACCCAATTAAAACACGGGCAAATGGCCTGAATAGTATTTCTTCAAAGAAGATGCAAATGGCCAATGAGCACGTGAAAGATGTTCAACATCACTAGTCATTAGAAAAATGGAAATCAAAAGTACAATGAGATACACTGTAGCCAGTATGCTGGCTATAATTAAAACAAAACAAAACAAAAATCCAGAAAATAACAAGTGTTGTTGAGGACGTGACAAAAATCAGAACTCTGACACACTGCTGGTGAGAATGTAAGATGGTGCAGCTGCTGTAGAAAACAATTTGGCAATTCCTCAAAAAATAAAACAGAATTACCATACGGGCCAGCAGTTTCACTCTTAAGTACATACCTAAGAAGAACTGAAACCAGGGACGCAAACAGATATTTGTACACGCATGTTCACAGCAGCATTGTTCACCATGCTAAAAGGTGGAAACGATCCAAATATCCAACAGTAGGTGAATGGATCAATAAATGTGGTATTTACATCCAAGGGAATGTTGCCCTTACGAGGAAATAAAATACTGATTATACACATGCCACAGTGTGTAAGTACTTTGAAAATATGATGCTAAGAGAAAGATGCCAGAGATACAAAGGTCCATTTACATGAAATATCCAAAGCAGAGAAGCCCACAGAGACAGGACACGGAGCGGTGGTTACCATGGGCCGGCAGGGGACGGGGGCCGAGGAGGCAATGCCTAGTGGCTTCGGAGTTTCCTTCGTGGTGATGAAAATGTCGTGGAACTACATAAAAGTGACATCTAGACAACACTGTGAATATACTAATAAATGCCACTGAATTGTTCACTTACAATGGTTGATGCGTGTTATGGGAATCTTACCCCACCAAAAAAAGCAAAGTGCAATCATCTGCCTCCCATCCCATCCTAGTCCCCGGGCCCAACACAGGCGCTGGCTGTGCTGACCAGCGGAGCTGACATGGAGGTGGTGGGGCTCAGGGGTGCGAGTCTAGAGAAGGGGGCCCCCGAGAGTGCATGCAGGAGCCCCAGGGTGTGCATTCCCACTCCCCAGGCTCTCCTTTGTACCCTGGGCCTCTCTTGAGGAGAGAAGGGCCATGTGATGGGACTCCAAGCCACAGAACATGGGCAGAGTGCCCCTCCCTGAGCACATGGCTGGCCATGCAGCAGCTAGAGGGGCACCGCACCGCAAGCAGGAGAGTCACTAAGACTGGGGGGGGGTCTCTGTTACCAAGTACAATCTCACCTGCCCTCAAAGATTCGAGTGGGTGGGAAGCTGAGAAGCAAAGAGTATTTCAATGGCTTCTCACTCAAGACCCTTCAAGGTTCTGTGGAGTCATGTCTGTGGTCCTGCTGGATGAATGTCCTGTGAAGACCACCCTGCGGGTTGCCGACATAACAAAGCTCAAACCCTCCAGTGGCAAAGCACCCCCCCCCGTGCTAAATGCACATTAACTCTGCTGCCAGCTACTCCAGGGCTAAGTGGCTTCTGGAACAGAGCCCTGCCCCCTGACTCCACCCTCTCTCCTCCCCAGAAATGACAGAGAGCAGTAGATGCCCCACAACCAGTATCGGAGGGGCAGCATGGGGATCAGGCAAGGAGAAAACCACCTGCACACACCCAGGACAAGCCCCAGGCCTGCCTTTCAGCATTTCACTGCTTCTGTCTTTGCTTGTTTCACTGGCAAGAGAAATTTAAAGAAAACTGTCACTAGACTCTCTAGATGCGTGCCATCACTCTGTACACCTCCAGTTTAACTCCCCCCACACACCCCACCTTTGGGTCCTGGCACATAGAATGCACATTTTCCCCAGCATTGTCAAGGCTGTTAATTAAATTTTAGGAAGTTGCATTTTTTTTCTTTTCCCCTTTCTAGAAGAGTGAGAATCATTGGAATTTTCTGGTATATAGACATCTATGGGGGGGTGGGGTGGGGGTGGCACCAGAACCAGCCTTGATGGGCAGTATCTTGCTGGGGGCCTTCTGATTTATTTTAGCAGCAGAGCCCTTTCTCCAATCAGTGATCAGGTCTGGCCGGTTGCTCGGAGCAGGGCTCAGAACTTCAACTCCCTGCATCCTCCCGCTGGGCCATCCTGCCTTCTAAGCACTGCTTAGAGCCCTGGACCCTGAGGAACCCATCAGCATCCCTGTCGCAGAGGAGCAAAGGTCCAAGATGGCAATGAGGTACAACTGCCAGTGCCTGAACCTGGGACGGGGACTGGGGCCCCAGGACCTGCGCCTCCAGGGGCACAGGCATCTTCCCTGAGCTAGGCCTGGAACTGGGCCCTGCCTGTCACAGAACCCCAGCCTTGGCCACTCTGGGCTTCGATATTGTTATGGACAACCAGAACCAGCCAGCCCACAGGTGCACAGGTGACCTTTCTGCGGTGGTTGGTACCCCGGCTGCTGTACTCTGTGGAGCCACTCACAAGGCAAAAGCAAACAGAGGTGTTTGCTCAGGACTGGCCACCTGCTCTCCTTGGGGGCCCAGGTGGTACCTGAACTGCCAATCTCAAGGTCCTGTTGGCGTCATCTACCCCATGACCGCGTTTTCTAGGCAGATCAGCTCCCGGGGCAGGGGGCTGAGGGAACAACACTACATTGCTGCCTCCTCTTTTCCCACCTGATCCTTGCCCAGAGTCTCGGAGAAGATGGTGCAGGAGCCCACTGGCTTCACAGCTCCAGTCTCTGGGACGAAGGGAGGTCCTAGAGGCTCCTACAACCACACAGCTTTGAAGCCTGAGATGGACGGAAGCCCAGGTCTGCTCCCAGAGTTTAGGAAAGGTGGACAGTAGAAAGACGGATGGGGAGGGAGGACAAGAAGGCCCAGTCTACACGGGCTCCCAAGTGTCTTGGACCTTTGGCTCAAAGAAAAAATCTGCTAAGGTCTTCCGAGGTGAGGTAGAGCCCTGCCTCCAAAGTCACAGCCTCCGTTAAACCCCCAACACCAGGCCTGGACTGCCACTCTGGGGTGGTGAAGGGAAAGCCAGGTGGGCTCTAGGAGGCCTCCTGGGCATTCCCACCTCTTCAAGCCTCCCAGGAGCACCCTCCCCAGGCCAGCAGAGGCCCACTTTCTGCACCTCCTCAGGCGGTCATCCAGTCCCCCTGCATGGAAGGGAGATGTGCAGGGGGACTGGATGACCCCCTGCTGTCATTACCACATTGCAGTCCACAATCAGGATAGTCACCTGCCTGCCTGGCTGCCCACGGCCCTTTCCTACCCTGCCCCTTAGCCTGCTTCCTGCTGAGCACCTCCTCTGAAATCACACACATGTATTCGAGAGAAGTGATGGCTTAGTGCTTCCTTTACTGCCTACCCCCCACCCCCTGCCAACAGTGACAGCTCTGAGGTCAAAGGCCCTTATGTTGTCTCCCCGAAGGCATCCCCTGCCCTGGAGAAGCTCTCTAGGCAGCAGATGGTCCCTCTGGGAGTGTTTGTGGATCACTATTACTGTTATTGTTATTATTAAATCACTCATTCAGAGAAACAATTGCAGAAATGAGGAGGAGGAGGACACGGGGAGGGGGAGAAGGACATGGGGAATAGGAAAGCACAGGCAGAAGGAGGAAGAGGACACAGGAGGAGGAGGAGGAGGACATGGAAAGGAGGCCATGGAGAGGAGGGTATGAGGAGGAGGAGGACACTGGGAAGAAGAGGGCATGGGGAACAGGAAAACACAGGCAAGAGGAGGAGAACACGGAGAGGAGGACGTGGGGAGGAAGAAGAGGACATGGGAGGAGGAGAAAGACATGAGGAGGAGGCAGACATAGGAAGGGGAGGACATGGGGCGAAGGAAGAGGACATGGGGACCTGAGCTGAGTGCTGCCAAGGTTAGGCGCCCCTGCATTACCCTCACATCAGGAGGTGTCCTCCCTTACTCCCACAGGAAGAGGGAGGGGATTCCACAGGAGAAATGCAGCCACTTCCACAGGACGGAAGGAAGCAGTATTAGGGGGCCGGGGGTGCCTCTCTAACTCTGCTTTCTTTCCGGGGTGACTGATTGGGCGCCTTCTTCTCCCAGTCTGCCCCGGAGCCCTGGGGAGGAGGTCTGTGTCCTGGATAAGGAGACACAGCTGCACCCATGCCCTGTGAAGCTCAGCACCCCACTGCATAGTAGCTTCTGTCAGGTGCTGGGTCCCCAGGCAGAGGGTACACCCTCACAGAGATCTCCTCCTGTCACACAAGAGCACACACGTCCCTCTCCTGGGGCTGGCTATGCCAGGGCCATGCCTGGGGGCTGTCTCTAAACCCGTAAGACTCCCAAACATCAGCTAAAGCAGTGGTCTGACCTAAGAAATCAGCCATGACCCTGAAGAGCTCCTGTTTCAAGCGCAGCGCCACACTTCATTCCCATCGCCGTGCCAGACTGGTGGAGCCCTGAGCAGGTGGGTGAGCAGGCTCAGGGCTACCTTCCCTTCCCAGGATCCCTCTCAGCCCCATCCCTGGGCCCCACCACCACTGGCCCAGAGAGAAGGCACTGCTGAAAGCCAGAGGCCTGGGGCGGAGAATCACTAAGTCTTCTCCACCAGCTGTATGTAGGGCACGTTTCCTCACCTGTGAAATGGGAAACCAAGGCCATGTCCCTCAGGGTTCCGGGAGGTTACAGGGAGCTAGCAGACATGCAGTGCTCAGCTGAGCACCAGCAGGCTGTGAGCTCCCTTGGGGTGGCTGCTGCTGACATCAGCCTTATCCAGTTAAGACCAGAGGACAGAGGAGTCCTCTCTCAGGTCACAGAGAGGGGTAAGGCCTCAGGGGGCTGTGGCAGCTTCCGGGCCCTCCGGTCACCTTGGCACCCTCGGGCTCCATTTTAACAGTTACCATCATTTTTAATCAGTTTTCTCTTCCCCTGGCTAAAAGGCCATTAGCTCCCCATTAGGTGAATGCATCCCATTTTCTTCACACCACCAAGGAAACAGTGATTTACTTAGCCATCCCTAAAGCAATTCTGCAGAATAAAGGCAATTTAGCAATGGGCTCAATAAACTTCCCCATTTGTTCTCCGTTTGCAGGCCCTGCCCTTACTTAGGAGCCCACCGTGTCCCTGGTTAGGCTAGGAGATGTTGGGGGCCCAGGGCAGCAGCGTGGGACGCCAGCAGCACCCAGAAGTCAGAGTGGCTTAGTAGGAACACAGGCTAGGGTGGAGGAGAAAGAGGGAAGAGCCCAGGTGAGCTGGTAAACCGGGACTTGTCTTCTGGTCCCTGGCCAAGGAAAGTGAGAAGTAGGTGGCAGCCTTCCCAGCAGGGGCTGCTCTGACACCTGCTGGTTCAGGCATAAGTGGCCCACCCAGGCCACACTGCAGAGGGCTGGGCCTGGCATCCGGGAGAGGGAGCGCGCCCAGCCATGGCAAGTCTTCCCTTCTTTGCTGCCAGGGAGTGAAAGTCCTAGAGGCCTGTAGGGAGAGAGGGAGGGTCCTTCCTTGAAACCATAGGTGCTGAGCAAAAGGGAACCCAAGAAGCCAGGCCAGGAAGATGAGAGATGTGAAGCCTGCTGGGAAAACGCAGGAGTCAGGGAAATGGTGCTGGGTGAGGTGTCAGCCTGGGAGAGCCCCAGAGCTCGGACTCAAACTGCTCATCCACATCCCAAGGGCGGCTGTTTCTGTGTCAGCAGCAAAATGCCAGAAACTCTTCTAGGAACAAGTCTTAGATGGAGGTTCCCCAGCTCTGGTTCTAGGCTTGCTGGGGCTGATGGGCTCTGTCCTTGAGTGTATGAGGGGGTGAAGGGCAGGGGTCCCTATGTATATATGTGGGAACCCAATATGTGTACATGGCAGGAAAAGGGGCTGGGTTCCCTGGGTGAAGGTGGAGTATGAGGGTGGTCAGGCCTCACTCACTGTGGGAGTGTGTGTGTGTCCACAGGCAGCATGATCACAGATCCTTGAGCAAGAGCAGGACTGTGTCTTGTGTGTGAGACGAGAGAGAGAGACAGAGACAGGGAGAGATACAGAGACCCTGTGTGTGTACGAGAGAGACCCTGAGAGAGAGAGAAACCCTGTGTGTACATGTGTATGCACATGTGCACACAAACCCACCCACACGTGGACAGCATGATGTAGGAGAGGAGTCTGTGTCGGTACGTCTTTCTAAAGGCACATGTGCTCACGCACTATGACAACGTGCACACACAGAGGGAACAAGCTGCGGGTATCTGTTCACGTCCCGTGGCCTTGCCGTGAGTGACCCTGTTCCCACCTTTCTGGCTGGCTCTGAAGCAGCGGGGCCCCTTCTTCCAGGCCCCTGCCTCTTCATCTGGGTTGCCTCCCTACACCCCTCCTGTCAGTCCACAGCACAAAAGAGAGCTTCCTGCCTTGGGGAGTTGTCAGCCAAAGGGGAAGGTCTCCCCTAAAGTCTCAGAGCATCTCTTGGGTGAAAGGCCGGGCCACTGGGATGCTGTGTCCACACGAGGGCGCCCGAGGCCACGCGGCTCTCAGCCTGGGTGGGTCCTGGAGCAGCAGCAGGGGGCCGCCGGTGGCGGTCTGGTTCAGCTCAGTGAGAGCCAGCCTCATCAGCTCCACGGTGGCTTCAAGGGAAGGGTGCCCATATTCCTCTCCAAGGGCCCCAGCTGTCTCCTCCTGGGTGCTGCAGGGCCACTTCTCCAGTCTCAGCATCGGCCAATGGGGGTTTCTTGGTCATTCCAAGGGAAGGGTGGGCAGGGTGGGACGCTTCTGTTCCCTGGATCAGGAAGCCTGTCTTTGGCCACCAGATTCTGTGGGCCAGGGGTGTGAGACAGCCACCTGTCTTCCTGCCAAGTGCCACAGGCAGACCCTGGCAGCCTGGGCCCCACAGTCTAGTCCTTAAAGCCTCCCGGCACCCCAGCTCAGCTCATGGCTGTGGAAGAGCACAGGGAAATCCTCTGCAGGGTGCAGAAGCTGGCACGGGTTGCCTAGCCAGCTCTGGCCTCCGCTCACACCGACCACACAGCTATAATTACAAAGTTACAACTAAGAGTCACAAGACACCTTTAGAACATTCTATTTGTGTTTATTTCTGCTCTGACTGCACAAGACACCTTTAGAACGTTCTATTTGTGCTTACTTCTGCTCTGACTGCAGCCTCCTAGCGGTTTTCCCCCAGCAGCCCAGTGACCCCAGACTTCTAACACAGGAAACAGACCCTCTCCCCCTCTTTCCTTCTCAAGGCAAGGGAATGGCTTCTCCCCTGTCCTCCCCATGATGCGCTGGGAACACAGATTCTGGCTTCAGGATCTGCCAGGGAAACTCAGTATCCAGTTACACAAACGAAGCCCTGCGGCAGGTCTGTGAGCCCAGAGTCTGCAAGAGCAGGGGCAAGAGGCAGGGGACCACCACTTCCCCTGTCCCTGGGGGCCACAGGGAGAGAAAGCCCTTTGTAAGCAGTGGGGGAGGGCGGCCTTCCCTGCTCGCACCTCGGCACCGAAGGAGGAGATGCAGTCAAGGCTGGCTCGAGGGAAACTAGAGGCCTGGCCAAGGGGCTTAAGGGGCTTGGAGACTCTACTGCCGCAAGCTTCATTCCGCCCGAGTGTGGGCTGGCGGCGGTGAGCAGCCTTCGCAAGGCCACATCCCAGCCTCCAGCGCCGAGCTGGCCGCGGGCAGCGCAGGGTCCTGCCCCACTCTAGGGTGGCCCCGGGCGCTCGGCACAGGGCGGCCAAGAGCCGGCCCCCGGCCCCGGCCCCGACGGCCTCCCCCTCCGTGGCCCTGGCGCGCGACTGTAAAGCTGCTGTTGGAACTCGGGCCCTGCGGGCTGCGCTGGGCCAGGCAGAGCGGGCCCCGCGGGCAGCCTCCCAGACGCCACGGGCTTTTGGGTTTTTCAAAGACTAGGGCGGCAAAAGCGCACCCGGGGCAAAGCGACCTCCTCTACAAGAGCGGGCCTCCCCCGCACCCCCGAAGGCCGGGGCATCCGAGCCGCAGGAGCAAGGCACCGACGTGCAGCGGGAACGACGCCAGGGCGGAGCAGCGTGCAGACACGGAGCTGGCCGCGCCGAGTCGTGGGCTTTCGCGGCTCTGACGCGGCTCCCCAGCTGGGGGAGCGGCCACGGCGTCCGTCCGCTTGGCTCCCAGGCGCGGCTGCGGCTCACGCCCTGGGCATGGAGCCCGGCCCGTTCCGGCGGGGCCTCGGGTGCGGGAGCGCCGCCCCACCTCGCTCCGCGCTCAGCCCGGCGGGTGCCCCCCGCGCCCGGAGGAAGGCGCCTCCCAGCGCCCGCCCGCCAGCCAGTTCGCCCCGGCCGCACGCAGGACTCACCTTGGCGGAGCAGCGGCAGCAGCAGCAGCAGCAGCAGCCGCAGCCCTGCGGCGCGGGCCGTCGGCGTCGCCGTGGCCATGGCCCGTGCGCGATGGCGCCGAGGCGGGAGGGTGCGGTGGCTGGGATTCAGGTGCGGCGGGTAGGGCGGGGCGGGCGGGGTGCGGGGCGCGGGGCGGGGCCGGGGCGCGGGGCGCGGGCGGAGCGACGTGCGGGCGGCGGGGAGCGGGCGGGGCCGGGGCGCGGGACGCGGGCGGAGCGACGTGCGGGCAGCGGGGAGCGGGCGGGGCGGGGCCGGGGCGGGGCGCGGCGGAGCGACATGCGGGCGGCGGGGAGCGGGCGGGCGGGCCGGGGCGCGGGGCGCGGGCGGAGCGACGTGCGGGCGGCGGGGAGCCGGCCTGCCGCCCCGCACCCCGGCCGCGTCCTCAGCTTGCGCGTGGGCTCGTGGTTGCTGCGCGCGGTCCTTGCCGGCCGCCGGGTGAGGGCAGGGAACCGCGCGTAGGGGAGCGCCCCGGCGGACCGCTAGCCCGGGCGCCCCGCCCTCAGGCCCCCCGCGGAGCGCATCCTCCGCCATCTCTCGGGGGGAGCGGGGACGCGGGGGGAGCACGGCCTCTCCGGGGGCCGCGGCGGAGGACGGGGAGAGCCCGGGCCGGGGAGGGGAGCCTGAGCGCTTTCTGCGCACTCGTGGAGCGAGCCGGACGCGTGGCTTACAGGGTCCGCGGCCGTGCTAGGGCCCGGGTATGGCCCGGGGGCTACGTTGGGATCCCCCTCTCTGTAGGACTGCTCGGACCGATGGGAGCCGGAAACTGGCTCAGGCCTTCAGAGAGGCCTGCCTGGCGCCTATTGGGTGCCTGGAGGGTGACAGTCCTCCTTTCGCAAACAGAAGAACTCTTAGGGTGTGGACTATACTGGGTAGGAGAGCAACTAGCTGGAACCCAAAATACCTTCGTTTCTGCCCAAGTAAATGATGCCCATAAACACACCCAGTCCTATATAAAGGGGGAGACTGAGACTCTGGGTCCCTAACATGCGGGGTCCTGGGGTAAAGTTGGAGTTGGAGTCTAAGTTTCTAGAAAAGTCCATCGTTCTCCCACTCCTACCTGTCTTCTAAGGTCTGGCCTCCACATAGGTGAAGAGGAAGAGAAGCCCATGGGGCCTTGGGGTGGGAGGGGCGAAGGTGGGAGGCCTGGAGAGCCCCTTCTTCAGCCTCTCTTCTTCCTGCTGTGAGGAGAGCCCCACCCTCTTCAGGGCTGAGTAAGAGATGAGCGCATCACTCTGCAGATAGGAAGTCAAAGTGAAGTCACCCTGGCAGGCAGGAGGAGCTGCCCGAGGCTTCTGCCAGCAGAGATGTCCAGAGCAGGCCTGCTGGCTGGAGGCCAGGGCGCTGTGCTGCCAGCTCAGGAGAGCCACCCTGCTGCCACCAGACCTTGGGTTGCTTGCCAGATACCACCAGAGCCCCAGGGCCTTGGACTTTAGGGTCTGGAGTTTGCCATGGGAGGGCTCTTGGGTGCAGGCAAGCCTTACTTCTGGTGCTAATAAGGACTACCAAGGCTGTGTTACTCAGGCCTGCCCAGGGAAGGGACTTGAGTAGGAAGGAAGGGGCTGAGGGGACTTCATTACAAATCTCTCATGGCAAGAGAATGCAGAATACGGGTGGCCTGGCCCATTCTTCCAACCAGCCTCATCCCCACACCTCTCAGGGACCACTGTGGCCAGGCAGTGGCTGACACTGGACAGGCTAGATGTCTGGTTATGCTCTATGTGACCACGTAAAAGCCGAGGCCGTGGTCCTGCTCGACCTCCTCAGGCCTTTCCACACTCTCTCCACCACCACCTATGAGGGTTTTGAGGGGAAACCTCACACTATGGTGGGGGCATTGCCCTCTTCTTAGAAAAAGGTCTGGGAGGCTTCACATGCATTTCCCTGTATACATGTGCATGGGCATACATGTATACATATGTATATATGCCTGTATTCACATACATGGACATTCCTACCCTCTCCCACCGCATGCCCGGGGACCTAACCGGAGTGGCATCCAGTAGAGGGCAGAGGTGAAGACTTAGCCTTGCTGGCCTGAGAACTGCCAGGAGGGAGGTTGACTCAGTCCTTTTGGGGCCTGGGCATTGGCTCAGGATCCCTAACATCAGAGCAGCAGGAAGGAGCTTCATCACTCAGCAGAGAGGAAATAGATGTGGCCTCCCTGAGGTCCCAGAAGGGGAGGTCAGAGGACAAGCTGGGGTAGAATCCAAAGTTGCCAGACTGTGATCCCGAAGGAGTTCTCCTCCTCACTTCTCTGTTCCAGGGGGCCCTGGGACATTTCCCTGGGAGAGTCTGTAGGAGGTTCATACTCCATGTCTTGGCTTCTCCTAGTCATCTTTCAGCCTCAGTTTCCCCAGCTCTAAGCATCTCTCTCTCTCAGAAGGAAGAGTGAGGATAAAAAGAGGGAGTACATGTGAGAGTGAAGCTCAGTGCCAAGCACCCAGTAAGTGCTCAATAAACCGTAGCCATCATCTTGCCCAGGTTTAGGAGTTGGCTCTTGGCATCTTTGCTCCGACAGACCACAGTGTTGGGGGGTGGGGTGGGCTCCCATGGGCACTGAGAGGCTGTCTGGGATCTGGGGAGGAGTGCATTACAGTGTTGTTGGTGCTCTCCACCGATGCCCACAGATCCCCTTGGAATATCACCAGGGCAACTTTTATCAATACATAGATCCCTGGGTCCCACCTCCACAAAAAAAAAATCCCCATTAAAAAGAGTTCCCCAAGAGATTCAGATATGAGATTTTGCTTTGAAGTGAGTCAGACCTGAGTTTCTGTTTTGCCACTTATAGTCGTGTGACATCGCACAAATCACTTTACCTCTCTGAGCCACAGTTTTGTCTTGTGTAAAATGGGGGCTGAAATAGTGCCCCCCCAACCCCACAGCTGTGAGGAGTGAATAGTGTTTGCAAGGCCCTGCCCCTAGTGCAGAATCAGGTGCTCAGTGGGCAGACAGCTCCAATGTTATCCCAGCAGCAGTCTTTGCTTCTGAGCAGGTGAGACCTACTTGGAGCCCCTTGAGTCTGGCCCCAAAACACAGCACAGGGAAGGGAGGGTGGAGGTCAAGCCCAGCATAGTGACAGATCCCAGCCAGCATGCTGGGCTTGCCCAAGTGGGGAGGAGCTGCTGCTGGAGCTGGAAGGCAGGGCAGGGTGCTCTGTGACCATGACCCAGGTGGCTATGGGGACTCAGTGAGGTTCAAGGGAGCTGAGAAGGCCAGCTGTTAGGATTGGATGCTGAGTGAAGGGAGAAGAAACCCTGGTCCAGGGGAGGCCCTTGTGGGGAAGGGAAAACAAAGACAGGAGCACAGGCCAGTCCTGGGGGCACTGGAAGACTAGGCAGCGGTTCCTGGAACTACTGACAGAGGCCTCTCAGGTCCTGCCTGGGGGCCAGGTGTGGTCAGAGTTAGTGTGGGAGGGGGTCTCAGTCCCTCCTGCAGGTGCACATTGCAGTGGCAGGAGGCATAGACCCAGACTGACTGTGCTTGTTGTTAGTTAACTACTCAGTGCCTCAGTTTCCCTTTGTAAGTGAGGGTAATAATAGTACCTACCGCTACACTTTGCAACCCCAGTGGGATGTCAAGATGGAGGCAGGTCTGTCATTCCATGGTTTGCCCTTCTCTAGGCACAGCTACAAAAAGAGCCAATGCCCACCAGCTGGCACTGAGGGGCCCCACAGTAGGGCTCTCCACTCAGCCACCCTGATGTCAAACATGCTATCTCCACCACACTCTCACAACACACCAGGATCGGGCTCGCAGGATGTGGCACCGAGACCCTCTTCGCCTTACTCTGGGCAGGCCATCCGCCTGCCTTGCCACCCATACCTGGCATTTGCAGCCAGGGCCTCAACCTGGCTGGCGAGAGGAGCCTCCCTGGGGCCTGACAAGTTGCAGGTGCCTGAGGGCTGAGCCCAGGGCTCCAAGGCAGGAGCAACTGGGTCCCACATATCTGTATGCAGATAACAGATACAGAGCCCCGCGCACAGATACAGACCCAGTGGAGCTCACCTCCACCCCAAGGGCCTGACCTCAACTCTGTGCCCCAGCTTACCCTTCCATGGGCCGCCTCAACAGATTTGTTTTTCTTCTCTGAATTTCCTCCCCTGACTTCCTTTCTTGGTTTTCCTCTTTTCCTTCTCCGCCCTCTCCCACCCCATTCTCTCAAAGGAATCTCTTTTCTCCATTCCTTTCAACCGGCACAAGAACTGGGTTCGCTGTGGTTAGGAGCAGAGCCTCAGTTTCTTCACTTGTTACATGAAAATAATAATATGGTACCTGCCTTGCAGGTTGTGAAGCTAAACCCAAATGAAGCATGACAGGATCAGCCCAGTTCCTGGCCCAGCAGGGAATGGACATCTTCCTTTCTGTTCTTCCAGGGCTCCTCTGAAGTCCAGAGGGCCATCTAGGTGGTAGCCTGGGGGTGCTGGCATGGTGTGAAGATTGCAGGTGAGCTCTGTGTTGTGTCCTTGTCTGTATGACCGAGGCATGTTCCCAGCAGCATGTTGCTAATGTCTCTGGACCTAGGTGGGGGAGCAGGGTTCTTTTCCTCCGGGTGTCTGAGGACAACTGAGTCCCCACACAGTCAGGAGGAGCTGTCATTGTTCCCATCGGTCCCTATCAGCTATAGAACCTGAGACTAAGAGGCCAAAGAGGTCAATGGACATTGCTAAGGTAGCACCAAAAGCAGGCAGTTCCTAAACCTGAGCTATCTGCTTCTCTGTGCTCTGGCTCCCCATTTGTATTAGGAACAATTCACACCCACATGGGGATGGCAGCCAAACACAAGCCTGGCCCCTGTCACTTGACCGCCCCACAGGACATGCCGCCTTCTCAGTGAAAGGAGAGAGCCCTAGAACCCACAGTCCTCTTGCCGCAGGCGCACTTATCTGGCCATGCAATTATACATTGGGGAGTGCCGAGTTGATTAGTGCCTGCACCCTACCTCACCCGAGTCCCCAGCTCCAGGGCACTGCTGGCAAGAGGCGGCTAGCTCTAGCTAACTGATGGGGCCTCAGGCCTGACAATGCCTTCCTCTTGCATCACGTGGACGCCAAGGAGAAGGGCCATCCTGGCTCACAGGCAAGCCAGAGATGCTACGGGGCTCGAATTGGCAAGTCCAGCAAATGTGTCCTGAATGCTTTTTAGAAAAAACATCTCCCAAGGCAGTTTCATAATCTGCCTTGTAATGCAGATTTAGACAAGTTTTTACGAATGCACTTTTTAAAATAGGTCTTAATGGATCCTTTGCAGTAGTTACAGTCCTTTGTGTAAATGCAAACAGAAGGCTTTTTGAAAACATGTATTATTGATCAGAAAGGCAGCAGCAATTAGAAGCCAGTGTGTCATATTATTCAATACACACTTCCTATACAGGCCTGCTTGTACTCACTCATAACTTTCTGACAAATTATCCTGTCACTAGGAAGCCTTTTCTTTTCCCTTTTGCTTCTGAAAGTGAAGGAGGACCTCCCCATCAGTTAGTTAGTAGCTGGAGGCAAATGAAAAATTAAGCTTATCTTTACCGCAGCAAAACTTATTTATGACTTCTCCTTTGGTTTCAAGACTGAAATGGCAAAACCTTCAGGTAAGATGGATGATGCTTCTGTGATCCAGATGGAAACAGAAAAGGGGGAAAAAATGGAAAACCAAACCAAACCAAACTAGTGACAAGATAGCAGTGTGCTACAGGAAGTCTGAGCTGGAGGACCAGGCAGGGAATCCTGCTCTGAGGGAAGGATACAGAAGCAGAGGGAGAGAAGCCACCCAGAGAGCCAGCCAAGGGTCCACAGGGAGAGGGCTGCCCGAGCCCCTAACGTCTCTAGTCTTATTATTTTCCCTCCATGTCATGGAACCTAAAATGATGGACTGAGTATAAAGTTAAGATTTGGTTTTGCTCAAAAACACATATGTGAATCTATACCCAATGGGCACATTTCCCACTTACCCTCCTTCTGGGAGAGTTAATTTATTTAACAAACATTTACTGGGCACTTACTGTATTCTAGGCACTGGAGACCCTACAGTGAACAAGACAAAGACCCTCTCTTCCTGATACTTCTTGCCCACAATCGCCAACACTGTAGGGACAGAGGCAGTACATCTTAAAGTGACCCCAGGCACCGAAGGACGGGGGACAGGACGTCGGTCAGGGCTGGCTGCTCCAGGCATCTGTCTTGGGGCAAGCTGTGAGAGACAGCACTGCTCTCCTTGGAGATGGCGCTGCAGGTGGGAGGGGGCCTTGGAGTTAGCTTGTGCTGTCCCTGCAGACATGAGACTTCGTAGTTGGTCTTCTTAGGAGAGCGCCTCCCAGCAGCCTCACCCATGCCTTCTGGAAGCTGCAGCTCTCGGCCCTGAGAGGGTTACAGCCTACAGAATCTGCAAAAGCACATACTCTGGCCTGGACAGTCCTTTGGAGCCGAAAAAACCTGATGTGCTGTTGGAATGCTGACAAATAGGAAGTCCATTGACTTAATGCCCTGTGGCTTCTACCATTACAGGGCATTACAGGCATCCTTGCCCAGGATGGCATGGGTTGCCACTCCAGGCATAGTGTGCAGCTTCTAGGTCATCTCAGGCCTGGGTATGGGTGCTGAGACAGTGTGCTGTGAGCTGGATGGGCTGCAGGGCGGGGTTGGGGGGGGAGCGGCTGGCAACCTTCCTGTGGTGGGTGCAGAGCTTGAGGGGTATAGCCCGGGTGGTTCCCCCAGCCCCTGGTTTGCAGACAGGTTCAGGAGCACGGCACCTACTCAGGAGCCTGAATCACTCCTGCAGAACTTGTCTTTCAGAAGCTCTTTCAGAAGCCCCAAGCTTGTCTCAGGTAGATCACTGCTTCCTTCCACCCCAACACCTCCTGAGGTTGCTCCCTGAGCCTAGGCCCGTCCAGAGCTCCCACCCTTGTTGTTCCTCACACAGGCCAGATGGGGTACCCTCTCTGCTTGCTGAGAAGTTGGCCAGCCTGGCCTTCGTCCCCTAGAACAGCGCTGTCCAGTGGAATGTTCTGTGGTGGTAGAAACATTCTACTCTGTGCTGTCCAAGTGTGGCTATTGGGCACTTGAAATTTGACTAGTGGGACCGAGGAACTGAATTTTTAATTTTACTGAACTTATAATAATGTGAAATTAAATAGTTGCACATGACTAGTATGCTTACTAGGCAATGAAGCTTTAAGAAACAGCTCCCTAGCCCCGCCTGAACCTCCTGGCACAAACCACCCCTCCTGGCTTGAGGGCAGAGAAACCAGAGCCAGCTGAGTTGCTCAGCCCAAGGCCATGTGGGTGCCCAGTATGGTCCCGGTGGGCTCTCTGATCCAGCAGCTTTCTCTCTGGTTTTCGACTTCCTAGTGGTTTGAAAAGGCCACAGGCCCAAGGAGAAGGGCACACCTTGCTGAGGCACACCCTGGGCACCCCTTGCCCTGGGGAACTTCTGTTTGCCTCCAGGCCCAGCCCCAGGCCTGACCATGCCTCCTGAAACCTTGGGCTTCTGCAGGCAGAGTGAGCACAGCTCCATTGCCACAATGCCCAGCTCTCAGGGGCCTCTTCCGAGAGGTGCTGATGAGTTCGTGCGTATTAAGATGCAGTGATGATGGGATCCCTGGGTGGCGCAGCGGTTTAGCGCCTGCCTTTGGCCCAGGGCGTGATCCTGGAGACCCGGGATCAAATCCCACGTCGGGCTCCCGGTGCATGGAGCCTGCTTCTCCCTCTGCCTGTGTCTCTGCCTCTCTCTCTCTCTCTCTGTGACTATCATAAATAAATAAAAATTAATAAAAAAAAATTTAAGATGCAGTGATGAAGGGCTGTCAGCAGTCTGAGACCTGAGGGCCTGCTTGCCCCTGCTGGGAGCTCAGCACCTGGCCCCTCTCCCTGGCCCTCATCCCTCTGCTAGCAAGCTCCCCCTACCCCACCACGGTCTCAGATTCCCTGCGTGTTCCCTGGCCACTGGCCTCCACTGGCTGTTCCTTCTGCCTGGAATACTCTTCTGGCCTCCTCCTGGCCCCTTCTGTTGTTCAACTCCTATTCGTCATTCAGAAGCCTCGGCTCCAAGGCACTATTCTTCCCAGCCCACGTAGACACTCTGAAGGGGACCCAGTGTGCCTCCTGGTCTAACTGTGCTAGTCTTCTCCCTGAACCCTTGGCGGGGGATCCAGTGAGGATTCAGAGTGCTGGTCAAATGTCCTGCTGTGAGAAATAGTCCTCCAGGTGGTGGGGACAGCCTGGGCAAAGGCAAGGATGTTTGCTTAGGAAGGCTGGTGGGGGACTGCGAGGCCATGGGCTGAGACAGGATCAGTTCTGCTGCCCCTTCATGGGCAACCCCCTGCCTTTTGTGCCCCTTCTTGGCACAAAGGAGACTCCAGACTTCCTTCCTTGGTGTGAATAGAAGCATCTGTAAAAATCAGCCGAAGGAGCAACATGACCATGGGCTTGAGCTGCAAAACAACTTGCAGGGAGAGAACAAGTCGCCCCAAATAAATCATTTGGGGCCTGACATTTGAAGCATTTGAGTGTGAGACCAAACACAGATGCCCTTTAGATAAATACAATTTTGAGTAGTGTTCAGTGGGAGAAGTTTATGACTTTAATAGGTTTTTAGTGTTAGACAAGCATCAGGAAGTGTTTTGTTGAGAGACTTTCTCTTAAAAAGCTCAGAAACCTTCATTTAACCTCTAGCCCTTTAAACATAAGGATGCAAGCATCCTCAGCCAAAGGAGCATTCTCTTTTTCCAGGTTCCCAGGGGATTTGCTGGGATTGCTCAACTGAGGAATGTTCTGAAGACCTCAGTACTCCAGGCCAGAGGGGGTGGTGGATGGGAGGGTCTCTTGGGAAACTGATTTAGAAGCTTAGAAGTGTCCTCATCATTCAGAGCAGCACCCCTTCCCCTCCCCAGCCTCCGCACCCTACCCTGGAGGAGCCTGAATGATTGGTCCTCAGGAAGAAGGGCGCCATGTGAAGGATGTGGGTCCCCCTGAGGCCTCCAGAGTTCTGGCAGTTTTCTGTGGACTGGAAACCTTGCGAAGTTCCCCACGCTGAAGTCCAGGAGTACAAAGGCTGAGCTCACCTTGGGCCCCACGCCAGAGAGAGGAGACATGAGAAGAAGGTCAGATGCAGTCATGTCTGGAAGCTTCTCCTTTCTGGCTCAGAGACTGGCCCCCACCTGCCCACCCCAGGCTCTGCCCCAGAACCTCCAGGACCCCTGGGTCTTGCAGCTGCCCTCAGCCCAGCTCTGGCCTGGACATCGAGTGGCCACCTGCGGGGCTGGTTCCATTACCCATGTGTGTGCTGCTCTGCTCTCAGCCCCGGCCCTGCCCCCCAGAACAGGAGCTGCATTGTGAGGGGGGTGGATGCCCTTTTGGAGTTGCCACCCATCCTTGAATGAGACCAGCACCAAAGAACTACACCCCAGATCACCTGTGCTATGCTTCAGGCTATGGCAGGGGGAAGGGGGTGTCCCTGGCCAAGCTGGCCTCATCTCAGGCTTATCTTCCATCATAGTGGGTGGGCTGGGGCACACATAGTCTAGGCAGGAGCAGGAGGGCCCCACTGTTTTCCCAGGACCTGGCTGGCCATAAAAACGTAGGAATTGAGAAGAAGCCCACATAGGCTCATGGCAGTGCGGACTCTGAGGGCACAGGCAGGCTGCATCCTAGTACAGCTGTGTGATGAGCTCTAGGGGTGGTGGGGAATGAGGGAGAAGGGACAGTCATGTCTGTGCTGTCCTGGGGGCAGCAGAAATGTTCTAATCAGTCAATACAGCAAGACTCCATGTTGATTGTCACTCCAGGTGACTTGTGGACACGTGGAGCCACATCCTCAACTGTTTCAGCTGCTGTGATGGAGAAATCTGGCCTCAGTTTTTCCATTTTCTGCCCTCCCACCCTGCCCCTTCATCTTACACTTCCCAGCTCTGGCCCTCAGGGGCCAGTCCTAGATCCTTGCCCTGCCTCTGACCTTACTTGTGAGAATCTCGCCATCTTCCTGGAGGGTAGTTTAGGTATGAACAGGATCATGTGTGGTCCGCAGTCCCTGTTGTTTTATCCTGGCTGACTTGGGCAGTGAATGGGAGATGGATGTTGAGAAGCTGAGACCTGCGTGCCTCCACACCCCCCAGGGTCACCCCCTGCTACCACCATCAGGGCCCTGAACTCACCTCCTCAGTGCCTGGGACTTGCCAAGACTCCCATCAGGACTCCATCTTATAGGGAGATGAGAACAGTTTGGACAAAGTACCCACAGTCTTCTAAAGCTTTACTCCTGGGGATCCCAGGGTGGCGCAGCGGTTTGGCGCCTGCCTTTGGCCCAGGGCGCGATCCTGGAGACCCAGGATCGAGTCCCATGTCGGGCTCCCGGTGCATGGAGCCTGCTTCTCCCTCTGCCTGTGTCTCTGCCTCTCTCTCTCTCTCCCTCTGTGACTATCATAAATAAATAAAAATAAATAAATAAATAAATAAATAAATTTAAAGCTTTACTCCTGCCTCATAATTTATTTCCTTGCAGGATCCAGGCACTTGGATGAAGCTGATGTCTTAGCACCATTTACAACCTTTTTTGTTTTTCCACATTGATGTCTTAGAAGCAGCTGCCCACAAGCTGAAAGCAGCCCATAAACTACATATAATCTTTGAGGGCTCTTGCGACCTTGCCTGTGTGGGGTAGAAGGCAGTGACCTCTGTTTTATCTCCCAGGCTGACACCCAGGCTGAGATCAGGGGTGTTGACTCGTTACTTATATACATCTGTAACTTATCAGCATTCTCTGAATCCTAAAGGTTGAGGGTTTGATTATGCCTGTCTGACCTCTGGAGGAAAGGTCCAATGAGATGCTCTGCTTGGCAAATCTCTGGGGACTTGAATCATCTCTTCTAGAGAAAGAAGCAAGCCCTGGAAGGTCCTGAGTAAGAATGACTCACAGTTATTGAGAACCTACCTGTAGGCAATCCTGACCTGGAGCTTCTAACTCCCTCAGGGTCACAGCGCCTGCCCAGGACTTAGCAGCATTCCACTCTATAGGTGAGGTGACTGACGGGCAAGCCCAGGTATTCTTTCTCTGGAGCCCTCAGTCCACATTGCTCCTGGATCCCAAACTCTAGTGGAGGACTGGTCAAACAAAACACCGCCTATCCCCTGGGTTTTGAGTCTGGATCTGGGCCAGGGCAAGAGACTGTACTCAGGGCCAGTTCCCAGGGGCTGCCAGTGCTGCTGGTTCCAGGCCCATGATGTGGATCCACTGCTGCAGAGCAAGTGGGATGGCAGAGGGCTTGATGAGAGTCGCAGGGTGGAAAGCACTCACCCATATCATCCTTTGGCCAGTGCAATCTATGATGGGGCTTGATGGGGCTCTCCACCTCCCCTGCATCACCTCCCCATTTCCAGCCTCTGTCTACCCCTGACTTATGCCCATGGTCTTGGCTTTGCTGGGAGCCCACCCAGAACATGCACGCTGTGCTCTTCTGTGGGGACCCATCTGCATCTGCAGCCAGCTCTGACTCCTCTTAACACCCATTTCATCAACTAGGCCCCTTATGTTAGGTTCAGATCCCATGGAGTCTACTTGGGAGGGGCAGTGTCTAGAACCCTCACTGTGCAGGCAAACAGGGTGGTCATTTCCATGACTGGATCAGATTCAGTGCATGATCTGTGACCTGACTCTACAGTATTAGGGAATCTATGGTAAATGCATTTTTCTCATCTGTAGAGTGAGATGGCTATTGCCCTCATCCTGATGACCTTGTGCTCAGCTCTAGGAGAACTGGTCTTTGCCAAGCTGTGATCACTTGATAAAGGCTAACTCAGGGCCTCTGTATGGCCAGTGTGGCCCAGGGAAGAAGAGGGCTGAGAGGAGGACAGGTGATGCTACGCTCTTAGTTGGGGGCACCTAGGCCCCTCCAGCACAGCATACATAGGGGCGACAGCAGCAGTGGCCAGCACAGTGGCTGGCCTGTGCATTGTTATTTCCAAAGATTAAGGCTTTGGAGCAAAGGAATTTTCATTCTTTAATGAAAACCTTGCAGCCAGAGGAAGCACCCCACTGAATGACTGATACTCAACAAGATATGCACTGCTCAGAAATGTCTGCTAGTCAATGAAGAAAAGATAACAGTCAGTGGAAAAAATTAATCTGGCCACTATAGGAATTAATATAAAAACTTCAGATGCAGGACTTCTAAGGGATGCCACCTCCAACTAACCCTCCCTGGGTTAAATACCCTGGGGATGATGATTTACGTTCTGTGCTGTAGGGTTCTGTGGCATAATCGATAGGGATGAGAAATGGGGCCACTCAGCTGTGCCTGCCTTGGGGCTGGAGAAGGGAGCCCAGGGGAGCACATGACCGGCCTGGAGGCTGCTGGGAGCAGGGGGCCCATCTAGGCCCACGCACTCTCCCGTTTTCCCCTACCTCTACCTCTCTGGTGAGCTCCAGGCCAGTGGCTGACAGGCTTCCAGAGGCCTGGGTTATGACACTGTCTTGTAGGCCTCATGCCCCCCCTCCCCCAACTACAGGAGGTCCCCAGGGGAGGAGAGGGCAGGGCAGGCTGGGCCTGGTATTGCCTGAGACCAGAGCGGTGGGACCTCCCACCCCTGCCCTTGGGGCCTGGGCTTTGGTGAACCTCCTGATGGTAATCACACACACCCATCTTTGTTCTGTGAGAATTACTGCTCCAAACTCTTGGTTTAGGCGACACTTGTGTAAGCAACCATTCATTTCCACTATTCTTAATCTGGGATGCACTCTTTCCTTCCAGGAGATGTAAGTCCAAGCCCTTCTGGCCAGTGCCCAGAGTACTTCTCTGCGGGGAAGCTGGGGCTCACTGCGGCTGCAAGTCTGGCTGCCTGCCGTGCCACGTGAGAGGTGAGGTACCCTTGCTCTTTTGTGGTGAGGGCCACACTTGCTCACTTCTACCCCCCTGGGCACATGCTACACCTGGGTAGTCAGGTGGGCAAGCTGTGTGTCAGGGCCAGCCAAGTTCCAGCCTCCCATGAAGATGTCTGCCCTCCAGCTGGCTCCCTGTTCTCCTCCCTTCTCAGACCTACTCCTGAGGGGCAAGGAACACATTGCCATCCGTGTCTTGATACCAAGGCCCAATTCAAGGAGGACGGAGGGTTTATCCCCTAGCCCCTCCCTGCCAGGCCCCTATTCCCCTCTATTAGGTCTGGACTTCCAGCAGGTGCCAGGGTCAGGGATAGCAGCTCCCTGCCCTGTGCCAGCCTCTCACCATGTCCTGCCCAGCCCTCTGCTCTTACACTGAACCATAGTCATTGTCCTTCAGGTATGTCCTCTGTGTTTGCTGGGCTCTGCCCATACATTCCCCAGGGGAAATTCCTGCAGGGCTAGTAGTAGGGAATCTCATGGGGTAAAGCCTGGTTTCCTGTTTTGTTTTTTTTTTAAGATTAATTTATGTATTTGAGAGAGAGAGAGCAAGCAAGTGGAGAGAAGGGCAGAGGGAGAGATTCTTCAAGCAGACTCCCCACTGAGTGCAGATCCTGACTTGAGATTCAACCTCATGACCCATGAGATCATGACCTGAGCCAAAACCCAGAGTCAGACACTTAATCAACTGAGCCACCCAAGAGCCCCTGGTTTCCTGTTCTTGATGACATGATAACCTGGCCCTTCAATGCCAGTCAATGCCTCCTTTGTGTGCACCACACTGAACAACCCGGGAAAGAGGTAATAAAATTAAAATAAGGTCGTTGGGGGTAGGCCCTAAACAAATACAACTGGTGTCCTTATAAAAGGAGGGAAATTTGGACACCCAAGACACTCCCAGATGGTTGAGGTGAGGAGACATAGCTGAGGAGAGAGGTCTCAAATGGATTCTTCCCTTTTGGCCCTCAGAAGGAGTCAGCTCTGATTTCAGACTTCCAGCCTCCGGAGCTGTGAGAGAGCACATTTACGTTGGTCCAGCCACCCAGTCTGGGGCACTTTGTTGTGGCAGCTTCAGGAAACTGCTACAGATGATAAAGAAGTTCATGATCATGAACTTAGAGCATTATTATTTTTATTTGTTTTATATTTTGGTAGGGAGTTTGGTGTTTCAGATATTTTTGGCCCTTTTAATTTTTTTAGTTTGTTTTGTTTGGATGGATTCACAAATCAGAACCTATTTAGTAATGCTCAGCAGTTTAGAAGGAGATGCTGATGGGGAAGACAGCCTGGTACATTCTAGGGGCAGTGGCCCCTACAGGAGGTTGGTTCCATGGTTGCTGGGAAGGGGTATCAGAGAATGGCTGCTGAGGCACAGAGCAGATGAGGAGCCACAGCCCACAGCCCACATCTCCCGCTGTCTTGGTGACATTTCCTGTCCCCCAGTGTCCCTGATGGTGGTGGCTTGGTCAGGAACCCCATGTCGGCCCAACTAGGGAGCCACCATCCAGCCAAAGAGATGGAAGGAATGGGTTATCCAGTGCGTGCTTGTCCTTTCACATAATAGCAGGTCAGTGTTATTTTAACAAAAAGAACTTCACGGGCGTTACAGGTGTAGGCGTCATTGTACAGCATGTATTTTAAATAAAATCACAGACCTTAACCTGGCAAAGCTTATTCCAGAGAGTATCAGTGTGTTGTTTAAAGCCCCACTGACCCACTCAGTTTAGTGACACTTTTTGTTCCTATGCAGCCCCATGACTGCTGCTTTCAGTGGAGGCTTAAAATAAGCAGTTTTTCTTTAGGCCAGAGCTCAGCTTGCTGTGGGTTCACAGAAGGGATTCAGAGGCCTCACAAACTTTGGGAAAATGACCAAATATCTAATTCAGAAGGCTAACCCCTAAAATTTTGCTACCATGAAAACATTTCCCATTGAATAGACAACCCCAGTCAGAGCTTCCAGGCATGAAGCACCATGCCCCCCACCCCACCCCGCTCCCTATGCACAGTGGATCCAGTTGAATATAGCTCTCAACCCTTCCCACAGACCCAGACTGGTTGGAGTTTCTCCAGGACGAGGAGCCCTGCACACACCCAGAGTCTTCCAACAGCCATCTGCAGAGCCAGTGCTACATCCCCGGGACAGAAATTCCTGGAAGTCTAAGGCATCACTTAGGGCACTGTGCTCATTATCTATTTCTGAACAACAAACCGTTCACAACAAACTGAGTGCCTTAAAACAACACCATCATTTCTTTTGCTCATGAGTCTGCAATTTGGGCACCATTCATCCAGGATAGCGTGTCCCTAGTTTGGGGTGGCTTGCAGGGAGAGCTGGAATCATCTGAGGGCTCCCTCATAGAACTGTGGCTGGTGCTGGTTGTCAGCCAAGAACTTCAACATGTGCTGGAGCTGTTGGCCAGGACACAGGCACTTGGCTCTGTAGGATCCGGGCTTCCTTACAACATGGCGGTCAAAGGCATAGGGTGACCTAGCCTCAGGAGGTCTGCCTGTCTTTTCATCTGTCTGCCATGTTCTTTTCATCACAAAGGTCACAAAGGCCTGCCAGTTTCAAGGAGAATAATCCTCTTAATGGGAGTGGCAAGATTCTGGAAGAGCATGGAGGGCAGAGATAGTGCTGTGATTATTTTTGGAAAAGGCAGCCTGCCACCCCATGGGCCAGAGGTCATACCAGGGACTCTGGGTCGAGGGGCAGGGGAGGTCTCAAATATGATTCACCACCAGGAATTGGAGACACAGTCTGAAAATATCTCCCCACTGCCACCAAAGTGAGGCTGAGCCAGTACTCCTTGGGGGCATGTCTGTGTTTCCCTCTGGCCCCATGGGTCCATCAGCACAGAGACCAGCCTTGAGCCTCTCTCAAGGCTCCTCAGCTCCAAATGTCTGTGATGCCAGGACTCTCCAGTCTGAAATGAGTCATCAGTGGAATCTCCTTCAGCAAATGAACCACTCAAAAGGAGGATTTGTTATGCCTGGAGCATTTTATAAATCTTGTTGCTCTGCCTGACAAACTGTGATTCCATTAGTAACAACACAACCAGCATGAGGTGATGTTGCCAGTGCAGACACCAGATCAAGGGCAAGCGAAGAAGGATGTGTGACCTCTGCTGGGGCTGCCTCCTTTCCAGCAGGGGCCACTGGAGCCCACCTGCCCTGGGGGGTAGGGGTGGGAGACCCTGCGTGATTGGCTCCTCCCATCCAGGATATTTGATTGGGATGGGGTCTGCACACTCATCAAGCTTCTGCTTCTCTACCTGTGACACTCTTGCAAGGGACAATACAAGTGACTTGTGCCCTGAGCCGGGCTCCTCTGGGACCCACCATGAGAGAGGAACTGTTGGAGGTGCGAGGACAGCAGCTTGCACCTGAGGACCCAGGCCCACATCCTGCTCCTCTGCTGCCTGTTGGGGGACAGTATTTACAGGCCCACCTGAGGCCTCCTTCCTTACTTGTCACATGGGTGACAACCACCTTGGAACGATGTGTCAAAGGATTCAGGCCCAGGAGTGCTGGGTGCTGGGGGCAAAGGGAGAACCTTCTCTTCCTCTCCCACATTTCTCCTGAGGCCTAGTACAGTGCTGTGCACACATGGGGTCCTAGGTCAGCAACCTCTGGGCTTTCTGGGCTCCTGATCATTCTCAGACCAAGGACTGACTCGTGGCCATGACTTGAGGCTGGCCAAGACTTGAGGAGGACTTGGCACCTCAGCGTGTCTGAGATGGGGTGAAGTGGGCAGGGCTGCTGTTTTCCTGCATCTGATTAGAGTTCTCTCCGAATGTCCATATTCTGGATTGGCACCATTGGTTTTGAGACTTGGAAGGGACATCAGCAATCACCAGGATCTAGAAAATAGGAGAAGGACTCCAGCAAACATTTTCTAAACTTTGCCGTGTGTGGAGCTTCTCAAAAGGTAGGAGTCCTAGACTATTTGGAGCCTCTGTCACCCCTGATGCAGTCTTACAACTCCTTCCGGTCAGCCTCATCACCAATCCCCATGTCCCCTCATGGAGAACCTGCTCATTTACGGAGGCCTTCCTCAGCTGCCTCTCATCAGCACCCAGCTTCTGTAACTCAGCTGCAAACCTCATGTCCTTGGTTGCAAAACTGGTTCAAAGTGGTACCACCTTCCAGGGCGGTGGTATGGCAAAACTAGAAAGCAGGGCCTGGGCAATGGCCCTGGGAAGTGAGCATGACAAGGACACTCCATGTACATCCCTCCCGCCCTCAGCAATGGTATGCTCTTCCACTCATCTGGCAAACCCTGAACCCTGGCCGGGGGTGGAGGGGTGCACCATGCACTCAGCCACAGCTCCTGAATCTGCCCTGTCTGCCTCTCCAGTCCTTTAGCTGCACCTCCCCTACCAACACCCGCCTCAATCATACTGGAACATTCTCTTCAGAATGCAGACATGCTGGGATGCTCCTCATATGGAAATCCAAACTCCAAGACCTCATGCCTCTCTCTTATTTCTCTGCTCCCTAGACAGCAAATTGCCTTGGCAATGTCATGTTCTCTAACTGCATCCTCTTCTGGCTCCTGCACTCCCTGTGGGCCCTCTGCACCCATTCAGCCCCTGGCAGGGCTGACACGCCCATCCACCGTCCCCCAGGGCCTCCCCTCACTTGACTTCCCCACCCACCACTTCTGGCTCTCCTCTTTCTCATCTGTGTGCCTTCCTCATCTCAATTTCCTTTTTTAAATTTATTTTTTAATTTAATTTAATTTTATTTTTTTACTTATGATAGAGAGAGAGCGAGAGAGAGAGGCAGAGACACAGGCAGAGGGAGAAGCAGGCTCCATGCACCGGGAGCCTGACGTGGGATTCGATCCCGGGTCTCCAGGATCGCGCCCTGGGCCAAAGGCAGGCGCCAAACCGCTGCGCCACCCAGGGATCCCCTCATCTCAATTTCTAAACATGAAATTGTCCTCAAAGGATCACCATCCTGGGCCCTCTGCTTACCCTACATCCACTCCTCAGCATCCTCGTCCGGGCCTGGCAACACTGCTGCCCAGCTGTTTCCCTGGCCTTTCTTCCCATGAAGTCCACTTATGGAGCTGCCTGCCCTCTGCGGCCCCACCCACACGGACACCCAGCAGGCATCTCAAGTCTGATGCATCCAGAAGAAACTTGATTTCTACCTTTCCCACTCTCCAAATCTTGTTTCTCCCTCAGCCTCTCCCCCCAGTTTCTCAGGACAAAAACCAGAGTCACACAAGATCTTTCATTCCCCAAATCTGATCCAATAGCATATTCTGCTGGTTCTCTCTTCAGAATGTAGTCAGAGTCCCACCCACCTTGGTCATGACCTCCTTGATCCAAGCTGCTGTCCTCTCCAGACCATTATGTTGGCCTCCTCTGGACCTCCTGCTCTTGTGCTTGCCCCCTCCTGATCTGTCCTCCCCACAGCCCCAGAGTGATGCTGGAAAACAGCAAGGCCCTGCACGTGGAGGAGGCCCCCACCCCTCTGGAGGTGATATCCAAGCAACATGCATCAGTGTGCCTGACCCAAGGCTGCAGCCTGAGGGGTGAGTGGTCAGGAGTCTGCTCTGATGGGTGGTTGCCCCCTCACCTCAGCTCACCCCACTTCCCATGGCTTCGCCCTCCTCCTTCTTGCTCCAGTTGGGCTCCTCTGGCCTCCTGTGATCTTCCCTGAATGGAGCAAAGCCATCTGTGCTTGGGGCCTTTGCATTGTCTGTTTCCTCTATCCAAGGGCACTGGTCCCACCTGCCCCAGACCTTCCCTCACTTGCCGAGGTGTCCGCTCAGATGTTGCTCCTCAGCAGGCCTCTCCTGGCCATATAGAGGGCAGTGCTCCCACACGCTCCCTGGCCTGCTTTGCTTTCCTTAGAACACTGTTGTATTTCATTATTACGTTTGTTTGCATGCTTACTTGCACATGTGTGGTTTTATATTATAATGTAAGCTTCTGAGGGCAGGGAGTTTGCTATTCTATGTCCCTAGTGCCTAGAACAACACTTGCAACATAGCAGGTGCTCAACTACTCAACACATATTGGTTGGTTAAGTGAATGAATGCGATGGTGATGTGCCCACATCAGGACTTCTGGGTTACCGCAGTCTTCCTGACAGCCATGTGCTAGTCCACTGTGGATGTGCCTCAGTTTACTCAACTCCTCCCCTACTTGAGGACATGTAGTGGTTTTCTAAAAGATTTTATCTCATTCATTCATTCATTCATTCATTCATGAGAGATGCAGAGAGAGATGCAGAGACATAGGCAGGGGAAGAAGCAGGCTCCCTGCAGGGAGTCTGATGTGGGACTCAATCCCAGGACCTCAGGATCATGACCTAAGCTGAAGGCAGATGCTCAACCCCTGAACCACTCAGGTGCCCCACATGTAGTGTTTTTATTCTTTCTCTACTATAAACAAAGTTTCATTGCACCTCTTTGTATGTCTGTCTTTGCATTCATGTGGGAATATAGTGAAAATTCAACATTCTAGCTCTCTGGACTTGCTGGTTCAATGAGTGTGTGCATTTAGAGCTTTGGAAGGTAGCACCAAACTGCCCCCTAAGTGTGTTTCTAATGAATTATGATTTGAAAAAAAATATTTGAAAATGCATATTTTAAAAGAACGACATTAACACTACACTACTCTATTACAGAGCCCTTGACA